>NW_015626390.1:677831-685113 GCF_001515625.1 Sinocyclocheilus rhinocerous
ATATATATAACATATAACAATGTTTTATTCTATAAACTACTGACATCATATATATATATATATATATACATACACAGACACACACACACTATCAGCTGAAGTGAGTGCAGAATAGACGGGCGGAGAGCTGAGAAAGGGATCGTGATGGAGAGGACGACTGAACATCACTCCATCTTTCTGCCCGAGGCCCAGTGAGAGGCCGACTCCCCCGGGCACCGAGAGCGCTCCTCTGCCCCGTCTGCCAGCCAACACCCACAGGACTGACTTTGATGAAGGGCACAGCTTCTCCAAACCACTTAATTGATGTAGGCAGAGGAAGACAAATTGAGTGAGTTATTATCAGGGTTTGAATAAGTCGAAACGATCTGGAACGGCTTCAAAACTATTGTTTGTCAATCCAATCCATCCATACACACTCCAGTCCGGTTTTTATAATCACTCCAGAATCACTATAGATTTTAGGCTGACTCACATCAAAAACCCAATTTAACCCCTGGTTATTACAGGGATCTCATTTCTCAGATCAATAATATGAGAAACAGGTGTGAATATCTCACAGAAAACCCTTTTAGCTGTGTTTATTCCGAATGCAGCGCTCGCTCTTTCATCTCTTTATAAACAGCGCTGCTTCTTCGCTCTTCCTCCTCCTCTTCCTCAGCCTCTCTCTCTCTCCGGTCTCTTTGAATAAGCTGATTAAATGAGTGTGATTTGGTGAGCGGAGGTCTGGGCAGCGGCGGTGCCGGAGCTCGGGCCCCTCCACATGAATATTAAGTGTGTGTGTGGGATTTGTGTCTGGGGTCTGAAATTGGAAATCACAAGTTTGACTAATCAGCTTTGAGCTTCTCTTTCAGTCTGCCTGTGCACTCGGCAGAAAGGAGGAGTAGATTGAGAGAGAGAGAGAGAAACAGAGCAGGCTGTGATGGAGTCTGTCGTTTTATAAGCAGAAAATGCAGAAGTTGGGTGCTGTGAAAAGCAGCAAACCTCTGGAGAGAGGTCACGGGAAGGGGCGGCGGCTCTGAGACAGAGCCACTGTGATTGGTCAGTTCACAACATTAGAATATTTACCATGCTACACTGCATGATAAAACTGACTGGGATGATCCGGGCGGGGGCGGGGGAAAGCTCAGTCACG
This sequence comes from Sinocyclocheilus rhinocerous, assembly GCF_001515625.1. Classification (NCBI taxonomy): domain Eukaryota; kingdom Metazoa; phylum Chordata; class Actinopteri; order Cypriniformes; family Cyprinidae; genus Sinocyclocheilus; species Sinocyclocheilus rhinocerous. The sequence goes on from NW_015626390.1 coordinate 678,964, forward strand.
GTCTTAAAAAATGTAAGCGATCACTGTTTTGGTGAAAAAATAGCTTGACTAACATTATATGAGGGGCTCAGGGAAATACATAAATAAATAAACAAACTTTAACCTTTAAATTATTCATATTATATGGCAACCCTTGAGATATTATTTGTTAAAAATGCATGCATAATGCAAAAATAAATGAAATTATAAAATAAAATAATAAGATAAAAATAGCATGACTGTTTTCGCACTTGATTTACAACATAACCATACCATAGAGTATACGTAATTAATATGTACAATAAATCTATTATGTATACTGCTGTAATAAGCATGCTGAATATATATTATAAATATTTTATTGATCTTTGAATTAATATTGGGTCTTAAAATAATTGTTCATAAAACCTGCATGCATGATTATATATATATATATATATATATATACAGTGGGTACGGAAAGTATTCAGACCCCCTTAAATTGTTCACTCTTTGTTATAAACTAAATCTGCTAGCAGGTGGCGGTAAATGTCTTTATGAGTGATTCGTTCAAATGGCAGATTCATTCAGGAATGAAGTAAACGGCTCTCTTTATGAATGGGCTTTTGAATCATTGATAACTATGGAACAAAAAAGAAGATCATTTGAGAAACATCTCAGTATTATATTTGAAAGTCGATAGTAACTAAAACAGTCCAACAGTCTTCAAAATACCTTCTTTTATATTTCACAAAATAACGTTTTTTTCATTCAGGAATGAAGTAAACGGCTCTCTTTATGAATGGGCTTTTGAATCATTGATTCACACGATTCGTTCAAACAACTGATTCATTCAGAAACTAAAGCTGGGTCCCAAATGACGCACTATACACTATGCACTCATACACTATGTACTTATGCACTATGTACTCAACCATGCATAGTATGAATTATATAAAGTTATTTTGTCATTCATAATCGGAGTCTCATAGCCCCTCCCCCTTCGGTACGTAATTAAAGCTGATGCAATTGAGTGCATAAAGTGTCCAACATTCCACACTTCATTTTTTCGGTTATTTAAGTGCATCATCCGGGTATTTAAAGTGCACTTTTTCTTTTTGGAATTTTCGGTGTGAACGCACTACTCGCAATATTTATACTACAAATCTCTGCATAAGTACGCGATTTGGGATGCACCTTAAACACTGCTGTGTTGCTCAGAGACATGCGACACTTCTATTATGGCTTTAAAGGTATGTTCTCAGCAAAACTGTGCAAAACACATAATATTGTGTTTAAAATATTACGCAATATCAACTTCTTATTTACAGAACTGTTGTATAAAATCACATTTGCACTCGTGGTATTGGGACATAAACAGCGGTCTCGTCTGACATTGCTCTCGCTGCTGGTGTGATATCGCTTATCGTTTGATATAAATGTGAGACAAAAACACATACAGGGGCATTTTTTTTTGCACCAATATCTTGAATTTTAGGGCATAACTGCATTTATGGAGTTGTTGCCCTGCATCATATTTTGTCAACTGTATGGACCGTAAGATGACGTACAGGTCTGGAGGCGGGGCCAGTGCGTTAACTGCGTTAAAATATTTTAATCGCATTATTTTTTCATAACTAATTAATTAAGTTAACGTGTAAAACTGACAGCTCATATATATATTAGGGAAAAAATTAAATAGTTTAGTGTAAAGTGATCAATTTAAGTGATCACTGTTTTGTTTTTGGTAAATAAATAAATACACAGTAACCTTTAAATTATTATTTGCAAAAAATGCATGCATAATTAAATGTGTTCATAAAAACTGCATGCATAATTATAATAATTAGAAATAAATAAAATTGAAATAGTGTAAAGCACGTCAAACTGCTATCACCGCTGCGGAATGATGTCAACTGCCCATATGATTCAACTATCAACGTTTTATTGAGTCCAATTATGATGACGGGCCTCTATGAGTACAAAAATGCAGGAAAGTGTAGGAAATTAATCTCACATCTGACCCAAAGTTTAAGGGGTGGTTATTACTGCCAAAGCCCGGGAGACACATTAGCTTTAATATCAAGAGCATTTTTACATCCCATCACCATGTCAGCGATGGAGAAAACGTTTTGAACGCTCTGGAATGTTCTAATAGAGCTTTCCAGGCACATTCAAAATCATCTGAAGTTCCATATTTGCCCACACACACACAAGATTCAATCAGTCTGGAGAAAGACAAAGCGTCGCTTGCGCTAACAAAGAGCCACAACTCATGAATATCATAACGGGGAGCCTTCGTCCTCGTCTTCACACTCGCTGTGTCTAAAGCTTTACAGGTAGCAAGCAAAACAGCGCTCGGCTCATCATGCATTTATTCATTGTCTGCCGGTGGACTAACCCAACTTTTGGGTTAAAAATGTAATTGAAAAATTTAACCCAACAGTTGGGTTAGTCCATATTTGACCCAACGTTGGGTTAAAACAACCCAGCATTTTTTAGAGTGTATATTATTATAAACACAATATTATTTTGTAAAAATAAATTAATAGTTAACAATAAGCAATACTTTTTACAGAATTTATTTAGCTCAAAGTTAATTCATACACGTTCTACATATTTCAATTTCTATCAATTGACTACTTCTATATACTTACAATTAATGTATTATGAATGAAATAAGAAATATCAACAAAAACAGTACACTTTCATTCAAAAGTTTGATCGCTCGGCTCATCATGCATTTATTCATTGTCTGCCGGGGACAGATTATGAGTGAAATCGAAAAACGCGAGAGGAATAAAAGAGCAACAGTGTGTGTGTTTTATAGTCAAAGAGCACCTGTACTGCCATCAGCCCTGAGCGAGAGGCTCTTTATTGTTACCTGTGCTCAAACACAAAAGAAACACCGCAGCCCAACAGCGTCTCTCTCCTCGTAAACACATTTTACTGCAGCGGGTCACTCACATCTCAGACAAGATTTCTACCAAACTCCACAATGCATCTAGCATCAGGACAGTTACATATTTCTGAATGAAACAGAATATTCAATGGGACATAAAACAGGACAGCATTTTTTTCTGCTGACAACTGAATTAATGGGACTCCATACTACACTCTAAAAAATGCTGGGTTGTTTTAACCCAACGTTGGGTCAAATATGGACTAACCCAACTTTTGGGTTAAAAATGTAATTGAAAAATTTAACCCAACAGTTGGGTTAGTCCATATTTGACCCAACGTTGGGTTAAAACAACCCAGCATTTTTTAGAGTGTATATTATTATAAACACAATATTATTTTGTAAAAATAAATTAATAGTTAACAATAAGCAATACTTTTTTACAGAATTTATTTAGCTCAAAGTTAATTCATACACGTTCTACATATTTCAATTTCTATCAATTGACTACTTCTATATACTTACAATTAATGTATTATGAATGAAATAAGAAATATCAACAAAAACAGTACACTTTCATTCAAAAGTTTGATGTTGGTTAGATTCCTTTTTGTGTTTTATGTTCTCTTCTGCTCACCAAGGCTGCATTTATTTGTTGAAAAATACAGTAAAAACAGTATTATTGTGAAATATTATTACAATTTAAAATAGCTGTTTTTTAAAGTTTTTTTTTTTTTGGTCAGTTCAATTAATTAATTCAAGCATTAACTGATGTTATAAAATGAAACCTTACCGTAAAGTATTACAAATATTTTAATATATACATTTAATATATAATACAATTAGTTAATTGGTTGTTTCAAAGGGGAGAATATTTAATTCTGATTAGATTTCTGAATATGAAAACAAGCACATTTTCCTTCCTTCCTTTATTTAATTATTTATTTATTTATATTTTTTGTACTGATCAGTCTTCATGCACAATGCGTTCTAAAACAAACCCTCCACAAGCACAATTTCCCAAAGTTAAGTTTTTTTAGGGTAAGTTCACACAACATCAATGTACTAAAAACTGAGAATTTTTTCCTTTTCATCTTTTGAGTACAGACGACAACGTTGTCAAAACAATCCCCTTTCAGACAGACCCACAAAAATGAGTAAAAACGCTGCATTATTCATGCCAGGCCAGTAGATGGCGATGTCACTTTGTAAAGAAACACTATACAAACGTAATACGCATGCACATGATGTCACTGTTTTCACAAATTTGCATTTTTGTAGTTTACGACAATAGCGTAACTTTTTCAAAAGTTTGCACTTTGAAATCCGTTTTCAAACGTTTGTGTTTTCAAAACACTGTTGTTGTGTAAATGAATGTCCGAAACGCATAAAAAGTTTTCTACTTTTAATCGAAAACTGTCGTGTAAACACACGCTTAATTTCGAAAAGTGTCAGAATACGATTCAATGTATTCTCAACACTACCACAAGGGGCGCTAGAGCGTCATCAGCATAAACCATCTACAGTCAGTTTTCTCTTTCAGGAGCTACTTCCAATGACAGAGCAACAGTTTAAAGACAATCATGCTATGTGATCACACCTGAGAATCAGCACCCAAAAACCCCCTTCATGTCTCGATGCTCAAACGTCAGCTGACGTCTCTGATTGGCTGTGAAAGTGGTCGGTTTAATTGGCACTGTGAGCAACAGTAAAGCACGGCTATTAACACCGCAGAAAACAAAGCAGAAATTAGCATGTGGAGGGTTTTTAATGACAGACGGCCCCCCGTGGCTCTTAATGCTCCATCATAATATTGCACATAGCCCTGTTCTCTTGTCTGTTCTGCTTTTATCCGGGACAGACAGCGCTACAGTAATGATTAGGCCTGTATGTGTATGAACATGAGCCATAATCATCTATTCTGAGACCTGTCACATGTTTACGAGAGAAACGACTATCTTTGAGGATAATGGGAGGAAAATATTTTCCAATTTTACTGCCGAGGATTTGCAAGAGGTTCGAGCCAGTCAAGAGAGCAATTCGTTTAGCTTGATTTCATTAGAGCGCTGCTGTTATTAGCTCTCCCGTCCCATAAACAAATCGCCAGAGAGTGAAATCATAACATTTCTGCTAGAAAACAAGCTTTTTTTCTTTCATTTCCAAATTTAGTGCTTAGACCTACTTGTAGACCTCTGGCGTCGACAGCAGATAGCATCACTTGGCTATTTTAGGCTGATTTTGTTAACCCACTAGCATGACTTTTTACTTAATTGGTCATCGTTTAAACAATTAAGCCACCAATCACATGGCATTTCAGTGGAGCCTCCGTTTGAACCATGGTCAAAAATTAACTTTTCTATTAAGGGGCAATTATTTTTTTACCTTCCTAAGGGCAATTTTTATAATTACCTCTTCAACCATTGAATGCATGACTGTTTTGCCAATCATTATTACATATTCGGAATTGGGTCTTGAGTGACACAGAATATACAGTATATCTAATATGCATGCATCTCTAAACTGCCCCAATAGTATAAAGCTGTCCTGATATTTTAATAAAAATTACAAAGTAATAAAATAAAGCATATTTCATTATCTGTTTCACCGCCATCATCACTTATATTCTGGTACATTCAGCATCTGGCTCATATTGGGGATCTTTTTCTGAACATCTTTCATAACATCATCTTCATAATCAATATTTAGTTCGCCAACAGCTTTTGCCTGTTTATTAGGTTGGCTTCCCTAGTAAAAAAAAAAAAAATACTCTATGCCATAATTAAATTAAAATACATTTATTTAATACTAACTATATCAGGGTTGCAAAAAGGTGGAACATTTCCAGTAAATTTTGGAAATATTCCAGAAATTTTTGAAACTTTCCAGGCTTTTTTGGAATATGCCAGGGATTTTTGGAAAGTTTCCGGAAATGTACCCGAAGTTTTCCACCCCTTTGCACCCTTATTGACATATCACCTAAGACTTAATATAAATTTATAATTAAACAAACTATTTGGAGTATTTCTTTATTGCACAATGCACATTTCTTAATTTTAATTTTAATATCACTATTAATAAGGATTGTATGATACTTGAATAATTTCAGTCTTTAATGCAAGATATTTAAAGTGCACCTGAAGTGTACTTGCAATAGTTCCACTTTAGCACACTCAAATATACTTCAGTATGTCTTTAGTTGGACTTCTGCACTACTTCCACACAATTAAAGTGCATTAAGCATATATATATATATATATATATATATATATATAGCCAATAGAAACACATCA
>NW_015626390.1:685220-691067 GCF_001515625.1 Sinocyclocheilus rhinocerous
GTGCATTAAGCATATATATATATATATATATATATATATATAGCCAATAGCAACACCTTAACAAACTTCAAGGTTTTCCAGCTGCTTCAAACTTCCAGGCTAGGCTTTCTCAAGCCAACCTAAAGTTTGTCTTGACAAACCTTTTTATCTTGTTAGATCTGAGGGGCATTTTTGTCCATGTTGGTGGCATTTTTGCCCCTGTTTATTTCCGACCCTGTTAAACTTAGCGCTGGTCTAGACATGGGAAAGCTCAGTCTATCTGAGCACATCGGTACATGATTGCTGTGTTTTTGTAGGAATCAACAGCAGCATTTCAGATGAGCTCTTCTGAGGAGAGTTTGCCAACCGCCAACTGACAACAAATACTGTATATGAACTCTCCAAAAGAAGCATAATAACACCGAATCCCAGTACTACGGATATATCCATAGAGACTTATCCCTTCATGACTGAAACACAAACTTTTCCTCAACCCGAAGCCAAAGCCGTTGGCAAACAAATGGAACCATTACGCTCTTAACAAAAGCCGTTCTGCCTAGTAGTCGCAATCATTTGTAAGTGGCGATAAATCCGTCTCTTTCCTCCCAAATTCCACCGGTGCTTTAATTAACTCAGAAACATGTTATTTCTCACTCCTCTGATTCTACACGCTCGCACCCTTTGAATTACAATGGGAGTTCTGCGTGATCCGATTTACAGCCGTGGGTTTGTCCGGAATAAGGGATTTGATTGACAATGGCATGAAACAATGAGAGAAAGCTGAGATACGCTTCAAAATAGCAAACTAATTCCATTCGCTCAGAAGGAGAAGAACTCAAGCCGCTTGGCACAGCGGTGGGCAAGGTACATTTAATTAAGCCCCGGTAAACAGCCAGTGGGTTTCAGATTTGAACGAATAAACTCGTCCAAAACAACAAGACTGAACTATGAGATCGACCCAGATCACTTAACCCTAGAATATATGATCATAAATGAATACATAAAGGGGTTCAAATGACCTGCACTGGATTCAGTGGTTTTCTTGCGTTTAAAATGCATTTAAATACTGTAGGAATAAGATTAGGATTTGTTCACTTTTGATGTACATAAGAACATAATAGCAATAACATAAATATAGACAAAATGAAAGTCAGTATAACTACTAATAACTATAACATGCCTATGCAAGAAATTTGGATTTGATGGCAATTTTTGCAGATTATTTGAATTAATTTTTTTAATTTATTTGCTAATGAGTCCCCAAGCAAAAGTTTGAAATCGTCATGATCTTTTTTAATTAAGAGAGAAACGTTCAGTCAGGTGTGTCCACATTTCTGCAGTTTATATATAATAGATAATTTATGCAGTAAAACATGAAATTTCGAATATTATTTTCATTTACAAGAAAATTCCATGTTTAATATAATAAAGTTCATGTATTAATTATATAGCAATCTATCTTTTGTATACATATTATAGTAGTATATAATAATATATTGCATATGTTACACTTAAATGGATAACAAGGAACAAGGTATATAATAAAAATAAATAAACAAACTAAAATAATAAACATTACATTTTTAACAAAATTATGTAATACATTTACCATTTTACAAATATATTTCATGTTGTCTATAGAATGACCTATAGAATTGAAAATTGCCAACAAAAATCTTGATTTAATTTATGAAGTGTCACGGAACACGGCATTATTATAAACTCTTATACAAAAGATCTGGAATGATACAGTTTCTCTCTCTCTCTCTCTCTCTCTCTTCTTCAAAAGTCTTTGTGGTTAGCTTGAATCCTTTTATGCATTCTAGGGTTGAATTAGCTTAAATGAAGAAATCAGAAACTCTACTTCAGGTAATTTCCTTGGGTTCTCGTGAAAGGCTAAATCAATCAGCGCAGTTTGGTTCTTTTCCCTCTGAAACCCGAAGCAACCACTTATGGCCATTTGTTTACGGTAGACCTCCAGTGTCGTCCAAATTAGATTATGTAGATACAAAAACATCCATTTCTAACTCATCCATCTGCAGGGCAGATGCAGCTTGAGTAACTGAGTCTATTACTAATGGAAAGAAATAGCGAGCGTGCTATAAATATTTATGATTCATTAAAACAACTAATTGAATCAGTGTTTTGAATCAATTCAGTTCCAAAGAACTAAGATACAAATCAAACTTTCCAACTCTATCTGTATTTTCATATTAATTAGTGATGGTACTAAAATATTGTAATTTGTATATGTTTTTTTTTTCTTTACATTGTATGCCATACACATTCTATACTGTATATCATCCAGCCTGAAACCATGAAACATGAGTTCGCAAAAACATTAAGTACAGCATACACAGATTCCCTAACAGTCTACAAATGTGAAACAGGGAGAGAGCAGCTCTGACAATATCAAACAAACAAGAATAAGTTCCACAGAGAGCTGCTGTCGGTGGATGCGACGCATAGATGAGCAGAGAAAGAGAGGGAATAGATAAGACAGAGGGGGAAATCTCAGATCCTCCATCACACTCCTGCTCTCCCAATCACATTCATTACCGACGCTATTTCTGGGGAGGTGTTCGGGACGGGAGAATGAGAGCCGGGATGTTATGCTAGCTGAGGGATCCGTGATTACGTTAGCCAATTGGGTTATCCATCATATGAAAACTGTCGAGACGATCTCAAACATACAGTAGAAGACAGAAAATAGAAAGAAGCGCCGGTGACCCAGAAAAGGCCATTACGGAGAGATATCTAATATCTAAGCACAGTCTCTCTCTCGCTCTCGCAGACACATGAGTGAGCATTCGTCATGGAGTCACGCAGGGTTAAAGATGTGATCTTTTTGCCATCAGGAATCGAATAAAGCACTAGGCATTCCTCTCTTGATCCTATTTGCTTTTATAACGTCCCGAAGCAAAGAAGAAAAGAACTCGTCTTAGTTTCTTGGGCACGGTTAATTGCGTTTTAGCCATTATTTGTACCACAAATGATGCAATTCTATTGGCTGCTTTATTAAAAATGCTCTTATAGTCTAAAATATGCATTCGTCATTATAGTTCACCTCCTTAGAACTAAAAAACTGTTGTTATTTTTGTTTTCAAGGGTTGCTCCTTTCATTGACAAAGACTGTGTTCACAATGAAGTACTAGCATACTGTGAAGTATGTACTGAATACTGCATACTATTAAAAAAAATAAGAATTTGAAGCAGTATAATTTTTGCAATGATCCTTATTTTAAAATGTAGTATGCTACGTTGTCACATGACCTTACATTTGTCACATAACCTGATTACATGATCAGTTCCATGAGTGGTGTCTTAGAAATAAAAAAATGCTTATTAATGGTTATTGTGCATATTAAATTAAATTTTGTATAAACTATATAAAAAATAAAAATCATACAATATCATTACATGTTATATAATAATAATAATAATAATAATAATATAATGATGATAAAAATAATAATAATAACAATATGAATAATAATAATTTATTTCTAAATTAAGTTTAGTTTATTTATACAATATATCACATTTATGTTATATGTATAGACGTATAACAGCATTATTATTATTATTACATCTATAAATAACAATTAAGAAAATGACATGTTCAGTTTAAGTATATTTATACAATATAATGTTAATAATAATAATAATAATAATAATAATAATAATAATAATAATAATAATAATGCCATTCAGTTCCATGAGTGGTGTCTTGTTGCTTTTAAATATTTTAATGCTTTCCTTTACTGTATTTTATCTAATTAACACTACATATATGCATAATGATGGTAATGCCATGAGAGAGTGCTGACAACATTCAATGATTAATTTGAATAAATCATCATAAATAAGTATTCCAGTCAAACTATAGTCTGAAACATAGTTTCTAACCATTAAACCATGATTCTTACTTTTTAGATCATTGTCAAGTGAGTTACCAGGTGAAGAGCACATTAATAATTCCTGCAGTTATATTTACAGCCGTGTCTCTCTTTGTCCAAAGCAAACAGTGTTAATAGAGTGTAGAATTAGTTTTAAAATGAGTGTAAACTCACTGGAGTGGTGTGTAATCAGCAGTGCAGCCGCAGATGAAGTGTGTGTTTGCTGGGACTGAATGTGTGACGAGGAGACTGACTTTGATTATATTTCATCTGGCGGAGCCACACAATGCACGCAAGCTTTCATCTTCCCGCTGCAAGTTCATTAAAGCGTCTTTCAGCGGCTGGTTTGAGAGACACACTGTACACGCCTCCGGTTTGGTGTGTTTGCATACGTGTGAGATGAGCGGCGCTCCTCGCAGCCTGTTTGCTTTCCTAAATTAATGTAATGCTGCAAACGGAGGGGAAATTGCTCGCCTCTCATTCCATCTCATCCCGTCCATCCCAGAGGGGCCTCCTGCTAAAACGCACCAAAAAATTAAACCAGACATGTCGGATAATTCACTGGCTTTTTGCCTCCAAGACTCCACAGACTGTCAGCAAACACACACACACACACACACACACACACACAGCTCTGTGTTAACAGCTCTGTATTATCACTACAGTACAGCAGCAGACACACACTCATGAAAAGAACCTATACGACTGAATATGTATGTGTTTGTGTTTCCACACAACAAAAACAAAATCATTTTCTTAAGTAAAAAATCATTTTGTCATGTTTCCCAGTAAAAATATATTTGAAAAAATCGTAAAATCAATAAAAAAATCCCCCCACATGATTTAAGTATAATTTATATATTATTTGATTTATTAAATTGAGAAATTATAAAAAAAGAATGAAAAATAATGTCAATAAAAATAACGTTTTTTTTGCGCATGATTTAAGCATAAATCATAATAAATATTATTTGATGTATGAAATTAAGAATTAATGAAAAAATAAGAATATAAAAACATCCTTAAAATCAGTTTTTTTAATGATTATATATTAATTCATGAAATTGAGAAATGATGAAAATAATTTAAAAATTATATAATAACATCCCTAAAATCAATACAAATATTGTGGGGTTTTTTCATGATTTAAGCATAAATCATAATATGTTATTTGATTTATTAAATTCATAGACAATGCAAAAAATTAAGACACATAAATGCCGTCCCTTGATTTTTTTTGTACGTTTTCACGGAAAAAGGACTTAAAAAAGGAAATAACAAATATAAAGAGAAAAACAAAGCTCTAGAAGCATCTTTCTTTCTAGTGTTTTATTGACTCGGTTATGAGGCGCTTCTCAGCGGGAAGCATCCGTAAGCGAGCAGAGGAAGCAATAAGCGGCGTATCTGCTGAATGTTTTGCTGCTGATGTAAGCAGATGAAATTACCGTAATCAAAGGCAGCGCCATTAAGACATATATATGTGCTTGAGACATATATGAGATTTTACTTTCCCTTGGGCTTAATGAAAGAACAGATTAAACATTGACGCACACCGACATATGCAGCCATCTCCACCACTTCATCTATTTACACATCAATTATTAACAAAAAGTATTTAAACGAGTGCACTCCAGCGATATAATGGTGCTCTAATTGATTTAAGCAAAGAAAAAAATGACAATAAATAAAATAAAATCACCACCGCAATTAAGATGAATTTGTAGTTGTACAGTAATTAAGGTGAATGTATGCTGGTAATGCAGTAGAGCTGTGGCTGCGTTATCGAGTCAGGAAATCTCATAATCACATTTGTAATAGAGAAGCAAATGTGCCTTTATGACAGAACGATAAAACATCAGAGAGAAAGTGATGTCTGCACTTACAGTACACTGAATGTAATATATATATACACAAACACACACACACACACACACACACACAAATATATATATATATATATATACATATA
>NW_015626390.1:691155-691965 GCF_001515625.1 Sinocyclocheilus rhinocerous
TGCAGGGTTTGAAATTAACACCCGCCAAATGCGGGTAAAATCAGCTGTGGCGGGGAACGCTGTCAAATCACTAGCCAATTTGTCGGGTTACTTTTCGAAAGTTATGTTCACACATTCATTTCTTGGGGAAGTTCATGCAAGTCAAATCTGCGCAGGTTTAGCGCAAATACTGAACTCGTGAGACATCATGACATTATCGAGTATATTGCAAAAACTAAACAAAACACACCTACAGAGGCACGCATACTCAACATGATGAAGTCCAGTTAGACCAACACAGGCTTTAGTGCGCGTGCGCATTTAGAGTGCGTTCTTTCACTGCATGATTCAGTCTATTAATGTACAATAAGAATGATCACATAATTCAAGATAAGGGGGCAGAAAATTTATATATTTATATCATTATATTAATTCATATAGTTAATCAATATCACAGGAAGAGTGCCGTTTTTTCTTAAAAAAATCAAATATCAAGAGACTTACATTTTAGACACCATATTGGCTGTTTTTGTGCTATTTCTGCGCCAACAAAAAAACATTTCAAACACAGCCACAGCACAGTTTTGCGTCTCTGAGCAACATGACGGTGTTTCGTTCCTGAATGAATCAACCGTTTAAATGATTCGGTTCAGTCGCAATGACTCACTTAACAGTGAATTGCTGCCACCTACTGGCGGTTTTAATTTCACATTTGAAGTATCGTTTCATTTTTTAAATAATTTCAAATATCAGTATTCAACATTTCATGTTTAAATAATCAAAACAGTATGAATGCATTTGTAACTGCAGGTTAAATACATTCATGTCCTG
>NW_015626390.1:691980-709800 GCF_001515625.1 Sinocyclocheilus rhinocerous
GTTTCATTTTTTAAATAATTTCAAATATCAGTATTCAACATTTCATGTTTAAATATCAAAACATTATGTATGCATTTGTAACTGCAGGTTAAAGCATTCCATGTCCCCCTGAGCTGCATTAACATGCGTAAATACATCTAAATGCCACTTCATGCAACTTCTGCAAAGATGAATTTTATTGATGCAAATTTCATTTGTTTAGTAACAGGCTAACCCTGGGTTTCACAGACAAGGCTTAAGCCTAGGACCAGACTAAAGTGTAAGTCTGAGCTGTTTCAACTGAAAGAAACTTGCACTGACAGATCTTAAAATATATCAGTGCCTTTGTTTTGTTTCAAGATGCACAGCAGTAATGTTTTTTTCTAAGGCATGTTAATAAAAATTACTTAAATATCCTAATTGAACTAAGGCCTAATCCTGTGCTGCTTCTGTCTCATTTGTCTTCACAAGAACCATTGTTTATTTAAACGCAGAACGTCTTTACGACCACATCAAACAGGATATGTTTCAGACGCGCGCTCCAGCTTCACTTCAGCGGAAACGGTACTGTGCTCGCAGCGCGTGCTCTTCAATCGCATGCACAAAGGCTCCGGTGCACGCTGTAGCCTTTATCATTTCATATCAAAGCGTGAAATAAACTATGTGCATGCATTATCATAGTTATGTCATCAGTTGTGTCATGAAGTTACCAAAAAGGCAATTAAATCTGCCTTAAAACTGTACTTGTATGTATTTGTTACATGAGTCACATTTAAGGACATGTTTCTGAAATGCAGAGGTTTCCTAAACTGTCCTGGAGCAGCCCAGCACTGTCTCCCTCATCTAACACACTAGATTCAACTCATTAGAGACTTATTAGAGACTGAAGAGGGTCAGAATAGGTAACGATGTGTGTCAGATCCGCATCATGTTCAGCATCGTCAGCTCTTAAAGGGACAACAGCCAAAAAAAACCTAATAACCAGTTGCTGTGATGTCTATTAATCAAAGATCAAAAGAAAAAGAAAAGAGGAAATCAATAACTTTTGTAGCTTTAAGGATTCATCTATTTAATTTAGAATTTAGTGTTTGATAACTTTATTCAATTTCTGTATATTTCTTGCTGAAGAGCACAGGTAACTAAATATGACATTTATTATAATGGGTTTATGTGAAGATTGTTTTAAGTTCACTTAAATTAGAAGTTATTTTAAGTAGTCTAATAAATGTTAAAATTGATAGCTCTTGTAATGTTGAATGGCTAGTCAATGGTTAAATATTAGAGGAAAAACAATTTCCTAGAGACATCAGTGGTATCAGTGATACTCTCCTTCAGTCATAAAAAAATGCCATTATACAAATATTAAACATATACTGTCTTTATGTTGTTTCTACATTAATTTGAAGATTGAATGTGAAATTATTGCAATGTAAAAGTATTTTTAAAAACTTATTAAATGTTAGATGGGATTAATCACGAATAATTTCAGAACAATTTTAGTTTAGTTTTTTTTTTATTGATTGACAGCACTAATACATACATATATATATACATACATATATATATATATATATATATGTGTGTGTGTGTGTATATATACACACACAGGTGTATTACACAATATAATATATACAATATACTATATAATTTTATGATAATTTTATGCCAGACATAAAACATTTATTAAAAAAAACACAACAAAATTTTTGTTAAATAAATAAATAAATACATTATTTTACTTATAAAATATGAGAGAGACTTTCAATTATTATTTTTTTTAATCCAAAAATATCCCATAAAACAAAACAAAACAAATAAAATAAAATAAAATAAAAATAAAAGTGCAGATTCCCTGTCGGTCTAGTGATCAAAGTCGGGTGGCGTCAGCAGATCTGAGACATTAACACAGCAGGATCAGTGTGAAAGAGTCAGCACATAAACATGAAGAGCTTTCGTCTTCTGGGATTAACGACCTTCCTATTATTATTCCCACAAGCCCAAAGAAGGTACAAAATAAAGAAGAAGGTAAAAGGAAAAAGCACAAAACCAGCAACTGCTAAATTTTTTTATCAACAGCTATTGAGCTACTTGCACTTTATAATCCAACTGAAGCGGTGTGCAGCGTCAGGACGGACTGGATTTAGAGGAGGAGATGCTCTCCTCTCCCATGAGCTCTCGCTCTCGATCTCATCTCACCTTGACTTGCAGCAGCTTAGAGGATCTCGCTCTAATGGGAGCAGCCGTCAATCAAATCATGTGCATCAAAGAGGTGACAGTTTGTTTCACGCTCCTGAAATATCATTCTGCGTGACACCGACAGCTCAGAGCTCTGCACTCCTCTCCATACACAGTGGAGACAGACTTGACACGTCCTGAGATTGTCCGGTTAGGTTCAACTATGCTCATATTTAAAGATTCAGATCACACACATAAACAACACCATGCAACAGGGTTATTATCATTAATGGAAACAATTACATTTCCGTAAACTGACATGAAATTAAGTTTTAAATAAACTCAAACCAAACTAAAATTCATTTTCATCATTTAAAATAAAAATGGTCCAACATTAGAACAAAACAGAACAAAACAACATAAAACAACACAATATTAATAAGACTAACTAAAATTAATAATTAAAAATTTAATTTAATTCAAATTACTAACAAAAACTATAATAGTATAACAATGATACTAAAATAACTCTATAGTAAAGGATCTTTAAAAAATATATAAATAAATAAGTAAATACATAATAATAATAATAATAATAGAACAAAACACACAAAAATAAAATAAAAACATAAACAATAAATAAATTAAATGAATAAATAAAAACATTCACTGTTTATAAAATATACCAATTAGCACATTAACATTAGCAACCCTAAATTATTAAAACAAAGCACGTATATATATTTGTATTTTTGTATCTGTATCTGTATTTTTGATCAAATAAATACAGCCTTGATGAACTCAAAAAACTTCGGTAAAAAATATAAAAAATCTTACTGATCCCAAACTTTTGAATGGTAGTGTATATATACATAAATAAATAAAAATAAGATGAATAAAAAAAACTAGATAAAAATAGAATAAATATAAACATCTAATAATAAAAATACATAGTTCTGGCATGAAACTCCAGATGGTGCAGTCCGATAGGTCTAATCTGACCTAATGACATCATTATCACATGGCACAGCTGATTGGTTCTCTCCTGTATCAGTAGCCAGTGAGCTCACTGTTCAACATTCAAATACATGACTAGTGCTTGCTGTAGCAGTTTGCAGTGTGCTTCAGAAACCCTCCACCTTCCCCAGCTCCACCTGTATAGATCTCTACGAGGTGATAGATGTACGCTATATATGGTGGTTATTTCATATATGTTATATGTGTTATATTATCAGCAGCAGCATTTCTTACATGCTCACAGCAGCATGTTATGGATGTATTGGCAGCAGCAGCAGCAGCAGCGTAGCAGATCTATTCCGCCAAGACCAAATACATTATCACTGTCATGTACATTACCATGCCAATCCCTCCGAGAGTTGTCATGACAAAACTAACAATTATAGTGTGAAAACTAATGAAAACTAAACCTAAAGAAATTATTAGATAAAGATTAAGTCTCTTTTAATACACATCACAGGTCTTACTGTAAATAATTGGTGCATTTTAATACAAAGAGTTTTTTGTTTGTTTGTTTGTTTGTTTGTTCTTTGATAAAAAAAATGAGGTCACCTTTTAATTATTTTTTATTTCTCTCTCTCTCTCTCTTTTTTTCTTTCAGGATCTAATAAATTTAAGGCTGACATCTTATTTTTCAACCACCTGCCGCATCATTCCATGACCCAATTAATGTCTAGTGGATGAATCAAGTCTTTTTTCACAACCTGATTTAAAAAGGATTTTCACTTCTGTATGTTTTGTTGGCTGAACGGTGGATGCCCAAGTACTCAACAGTACAGCATACTGAACGGCTGTACTTCCATCCCTAATAACCTTGTTTGGGCTGGTAACAGACTTATCTGAAATGTAGCGTGACTCAGGACTGTGAGATGTGAGGCTCATTCATAGATCCCGAACCCGCTTCAACTGCCTCTCGTTCACTCAGAGGGACCAATGAAACGACGCTAATAAAGCAGGAGAATCTGGATAATGAAGCCTGGCTGTAGAGTGACTATAAAACAGACGAGATCAGTGTGTTCACTGGCCCCGGCCCGTCTTACAAACCTTTTACAGGCCAGAGAGCCGCGACTCTCCACGCTTTACTGACACTCTGACCTTCGACTGGGAGGCTGTTAAAGGCAGACGAACCAGACCCAGACATTTGGTAATTGTCTGAGCGTATTTATTCAGCTGCAGGATGGCAAGATAAAGAGGTTTTTCTGTTTCCGCTGAGGGTTTCCGCCTGAACGTCCTCTTCTATTGATGCATTTTTGGCCAAGAAGAGAAACATAAAAAGGCTTTTATTGACTTTATAGACACGGGTTGTTGCTGCGTCGACAAGAAGTAGATGAAATCACATGCAAATGTGAACAATACCAGGCTACTGATGAGTGGGATGCAAGAGGCTGATTGATTTTTTTTTTTTTCAACATATCTGGGACATATTTCACCCCAACAAATAAAAATAAATAAATAAATGTATTTATTTATTTATTTATTTAACCCTGCATGCAACACACTTCGGCTTGTTTACTATGATGACACCACAGTTTTATAATATGTTATCATATACAATGATATAAAATATTATATTTTATAACATATAACATATTATAAAAATATAATGTAATATAATTACAGATAATACAATTAATTACTTTGAGTATCCAACGTATCCAGCTAATATTTCATCCAATAAATAAATAAATAAATTTATATGATAAACAATACTATAGAAATATATAATACAATTTATTATTTTGGGTATCCAACATATTTCGGTCATATTTCATCCTAAATACATACATACACACATACATGAATATATTGTATTTAATTTAATTTAATTTAATTTCATTTCATTTCATTTCATTATTTCATTTTATTTTATTATTTCATTTCATTTCTTTATTTCATTTAATTTCATTATTTCATTTCATTTCATTTCATTATTTCATTTTATTTTATTATTTCATTTCATTTCTTTATTTCATTTAATTTCATTATTTCATTTCATTTCATTTCATTATTTCATTTTATTTTGTTTTTACACTGCATGCAACACACTTCAGCTTGTATACCATGGCGGCACCACAGTTTTACATCACTGCAGCCTGTATCCAATAAACTCCACCGCACTATAAACAGCATCCAACATCATCATGGCGTCACCTTTTTTATACCAATAAATCAATGGCATGTCTATTGGCTGTGGCTAATGTACTTTGGAGGCCTTGACCAGGCCAACAAAATGGATATTTATTTGAACACGCTGGAAAATTAACGACGCATTCCTTCAATGCATTCCCTCTCTCTTTTTCCATGCAACAAGTCTGAAACGGCACGCAGGTCACATGGAAGTCAGCAGATGTGTGGCCACCTCAGAGTGACTGGTGATGCTAGCAGTGATATAAAGATGATGATAATAATAATAATAATAATAATAATAATAATAAAGGTTAATTGTGGTTCATTTTACTTTATTATTACCATAGTATTATATAATTTCAAATGATTAATTTGAGTATCTGAAAATAAAATAATCTCATGGAAACATATCCACATCTAATTCCACCTTAAAATGAAAATAAATAAATAAATAAATAAATAATAATAATAATAATAATAATAAAGGCCAACTGTGGTTGATTTTGCCTTTATATCATCATATTATGATTATGAAATATATGATCTGATAATAAAATAAATACAATTTAAACAAACAAATAAATAAATGCAAGTTGTTTTTTTTCTCCCCCTAGTGCTATGCCTAATTGACATGAAAAAAAAGAAGAAGAAAAAAATGCTAAAATAATGTCAGAATATTAAACAGAGTATTGTATGTTTCTTTTGATTTGGGGAAAATAAATTAAATATGACTTTTCTAAACAAGATTCTCTGCTGCGGATACAGGCCTCAGTGGGCGGCAGTGATTGACAGAATTTGCAGAGCCTTATCCACTTCCTGTTCTGTGCACTTTAGACAGGAAATCCTCCTCTCCAATGTTATCTACAAAGAGATGAAATCTATTTTCCTCTGTGACACTTCTTTAAGAGAATAAACACTTAAACGTCCACGAAAACAACTCTGAGAAAATCTGTGATAAAACTTTTTCCTCTCTTCCTAATAAGCTAAAGCTGACGCTCGCTCAAGGACTGTTTATTCCAGGAGCCTGACACGATGAAACTTCTATTAGCTTTCATTTAGAAATGCAAATGTTTGTTTGGGCTTTGTTTTGATTCACGGAGGGAGTCGGGCTTTTCAAATGGAGTGATGTGACTGTCTGAATGTGAATGCATTACGCCGTTCATGCAGATTACAGCCCTCGCAGCCAAACGCCAATAAAAGTGTGCAATTTATTCCAGAGGCACGGCAACAAATATTACAACGTATTTCACAAAGGCTTGCTTCTAAGTGATATGCAAAGCTCCAAACTCGCTATTTAAAATATACGCAGGATGATTTGCATGCAATCAGATGTCAAGTACATTTGCGACAAGGCTTATAACTCTGCTTTCTGAAATACGCATTTTATTTTTATTTTAAAAGGAGAGAAGATTCAGTAAACTGCACTCTCTGTTTAAGACCTTCCATATGCAACTTATAGTTTAATAAACATGCGTTTATTATTTCACACTGGAGAGCAAAGAGTTAAAATGAGTATATCTGAAGAGGAAAAACAAGCTAGTAATATGCTAGAATTTGATAAGATAATCTTAATGTCACAGACTGTGCTGAAAATATTTGTATTTGCTTCTGGGTATTTAGCTGATTAATAAACAAACAGAACATGGGCAGGAATTCATAAAGCTGAATCATTACAGTATTTGATCAAGGGGTTTTGGTTGTAGGTTGTTGATAACTAGTGTAGCTCAGATTTAGTTTCAGTAATTGCACACATTTCTAATTTCTCTCTAAATGCATCTTCTGGGGTTTTTGTATATCTATGTGTGTCTTTTCTTATCTTCAGACAGAACAGCTGAATATGCACACTGCAGAAAACAGAGAAGCCTGTATCATAAGCCATATATGAAACATTTATATGAATCCTGCAGGACAGACAGAAGCAGTTGTTTTCAAGCAGCAAAGTTTAACCTTTACTACATCAGGCCACTCTGGAGTGAAAGACGCTGAGCAAAACTGTCGGTAATAAAACAAACATTTTCACATCGCTTTTTTCTTTTCTCTTGTATTCGATTGTTCTCTGTGTCTAAACAAAACAGCATATACAACTATACACTGCTACTAACGTAAAACTATACTCTAAAAACATCTGATGTAATGTTTTATTTTGAAGGAATTTTCCATGTTGATTTTTTGACAGGTGTTTTACCTGTATTTTTATTACACATTTATTACACATTGCATTGGGTTGTGTTTTATGGTTGAAGGAACTGTCCTTAAATATGTATATTTTGTGCATATTAATATACACGGAGTGTATATTAAAAGACCCAACTCATCCTCTGTGTGATCAGTTTGTTTTATTGCCCTCTGGGAGACGATTTTTAATGCCTAGAGCAAAGACAAATATTTATAAAAGGTCTTTTGTACCTGCTGCGATCGGATTTATTAATCAAAAAGCTATGTGATTCAGTATGATGGTTTTTATGTGTTTTGTAGTATGTGTCTGTATGTGTATTTGGTTTTCGCTGGTGTGGTCAAAGACAAATTTCAACCATGGTTGACAATAAAGATGTATTGTATTGTATTGTATTGTATTGTATAATGGAAATGTACCAGTAATTTTCTGCCAAGACGTTATACTTTTTTTTTCTTTTATTTTTTTTGTGTACCAGTCATAAGGGTCAATTTTTCGAAATTGAGATGTATACATCATCGTCACATATTAGAATACCCTAGTAATATGCATGCATAGTAAGTAAATAAATAAGTGCATAAATGAATGCTAATATTGCTGTGCATTCACACACTGCAGTACACTAGGGACAGAGCGCTACCACCAGAGATACTGGCACAAGGACGTAACCTCGTCATATTCACACTGCGGCCGAACGGCGGGGTATCAGCGGCCGCTGGGAACGCTCCTGCTGGGACAACAGCAGTCGGTAACGTAATAATCCCCTTCCCATAGCATCCTGGGAAAGGTCACGCAGCCTGAGTGACACCTGTCAATCACAGCCTCTGCTTCACGCCGCTGACGAGCCAATTAACCGCCGCGGTAATAAACCCACAGAGAGTCATTACTGTTCCTGACAGAGACACGCTGGCCTTTAGTAGCATTTCCATAACTTACCGCTAACCATTTCATAACCGCTAGCTAGAGGAAAAGAGCAATTGAGGCGATTCTTCAGTGTGAATACAGAGTGACTTTCCCTTAGTTTTCATACACTGATGGATGTTTATTGGTGAATTTGTCATAAATACCGTAAAACAAGCCATAAATCGAGAAGCTGGAGAACAGCAACAGCACAAAGTGAGGCGTTTTGGAATATATTGCTTCGGTATCTCAGAAAATACTCTCATTTCACCAGAACAAATGCAGGTCAGTCCTCTGCATCAGCTATTCAGTGTCTGTAACACACATCATAACACTGACATCAACAACACTGAAACAACTTCTCAACTCTTCCTGAAGACTCAAACTTCTGCAGCTTTTAGTCCATGTCTACATGCTCTGATGCCATGCTAGTGAACTTCAAAAAGATGACAACTTTTTAGCACAATCTTTCTCAAAAAAAAATATAATCCTGTCCACAGTGGTATATGCACTTTTATCTTCCTAAATATTAACACCACCAACTAGTTGCAATAAAAAGTAGAAAATCATGGTTCTGTGGACCTTAAATGCAAACTAAAAACTAAAGTATGTTTGGGGGGGCGTAAGGAGTATATTCCACACAAAAAAAAATGTTTCTACTTAAAGGTATAAAGTCCTGTTTTAATGTTGCATGGTTCCTTTCACACTCCCCATACAAATTACTATATTACTGTTTTTGGAGCATCTATAACGTAAAACAGAGACCATATATGACCGTGGAGCACAAAACCAGTCATAAGTGTCAATTTTTTGAAAGTTGAATAAATACGCTTTCCATTGATGTATGGTTTGTTAGGAGAGGACAATATTTGGCTGAGATACAACTATTTGAAAATCGCCTTTAAAGTTGTCCAAATGAAGTTCTTAGCAATGCATATTACTAAACAAAAATTCAGTTTTAATATATTTACAGTAGGAAATTTACAAAATATCTTCATGGAACATGATCTTTACTTAATATCCTAATGATTTTTGGCATAAAATAAAAATCAATAATTTTGACCCATACAATGTTGGAACATGATCTTTACTTAATATCCTAATAATTTTTGGCATAAAATAAAAATCTATATTTTTGACCCATACAATGTATTTTTGGCTATTGTTACAAATATACCCCAGCGACTTAAGCTGGTTTTGTGCTCCAGGGTCACATATATTAACACTAAACCCTTTGACCTTTCAAAAGATGTATCATTTGTTAACATTAATAAAAGTTTTAGACAGTAGCCAACAAAGTGACCCAAACTGCTTGTTTCTCCTAAGAAGTGTGCTTAACTGTATTAAAAGTGTACTTGTAGTGTATTTCAAAACTAAAAAGTATATAAAAAAACTTGGTATAATATTAATTAAAAGGTCACTTAAGTGTATTTAAAGAGACACTTGACTGTGTTTAACACTTAAGTGCACTTTTCAAAAGGCTTCTTTCTAAGAATGTCAAATTAAAAGTCTACACTTTTAATTGTGCATTTTAAATCATTGTTTTAATAATCTTCGTCATGTTTTAAAGAAGTACTTCTTTTGATGTGTTGACTAAAGCACATGTAAAGTACGTCCTGTAGTGTGTTATTCAATATCCCATATGAAGTTAGTATATTTTAAATGTACTAAATTGCAATTTCATCATAACACATGTGTATTACAAACATATTAAATGCATGATATGCAAGTTTCAAAATAAATTACAGAATAGTTTAGTTTACCATAAATGCTTGTCAGCGCATCCAGCAGTACATTTTGTGAAATGTTTTATTTAAGTGGGTCAAAAACACTCTAAAGTTCAGCTAATTGCAGCAGTTTCTAGTATAAAGTTGACTTTTCTTTCCGTTAAAAACCCTGATGAATTCAGAGATTCTGTGCACGTTGAGGGTGGATCTGACATGATCCGTGATAATAAAGGAGCCTGCTGGTTATTACATTTTCCCATCCAGAGAATTATCAATGATTTACCTGTGCTATAAAAGCAGCCGCTGGGACTCAGGTGAGAAATCTGATAACACTGTTTGTTTGACTTTCAATTTGTTTCACACTACAAAGGGTGGATGAAAACAGCTTTTCATTTTCCAAACTTTCAGACACGAACATATATAAAAGAAGAACATCTTCTATCAGAGAGGTCTGCAGAGAAACTTATAACAATAAAAGAAACTTCAAAAGTGTTGGTGCCCTTCACCCGATCCAACCTTACAAAATAAGAAATATTTGACAGCGAGAAAACACACTTTAGCTTGAATTATGCAAAGCTTTGGAAACACACAGCCAAGGTTGCGTCTTGCAAGAACATGTCAAGGCACGTCATTGTCCTGTTACATCAGCCAAGTATCACTTAACCGCCCTGACAAACACTCAAAAGCAGCCTGTGCATCACGTCACAGTGATTCTGAAGGAAGAGAAGCTGTGAGCTCTTACCTGTCTGCAGATGGTGGGCGTCCGTTGCGGGGCTTGTTGACCTGTGCGTAGAGAGCCTCTAAGGGCAAGGCCTGGTCTTGGGGGCTCTGCGGACGCTCTGGACCGGGGTTATGGCTCAGGTCCATGCTGCTGTCCAGGGACGATTCCAGAGAGCCGATCCCGGCGTAGGTGTGCTCCTCGTCGGAGCTGAAGGTGCGGTTGAAGTCCTGGATCTCAGCGTAGTCTCGCTCTCTGGCCTGTCGCTCTCGGAGCTCCCTGGTCTTCGCTTGAATTCTACAAAGACAAAACATCAATTGAGGTTTAGATGTGTAGTGCACACTCAAGATCAATTTCAACATCTCTCTTTTAACATTTGAGTATTTGGTTCCATACTGTCATATATTCATGTCATTAATGTGAGTACCACCACATGTACTAGTGCCAGCTGTTCAATATTGTAAATAAGTGAAGCCAGAATAATTGTTATTTTGCATCCACAATAATGTTTCAATGTATCAATTACGTGACACTCCTTTTGTGTGTGTGTGTGTGTAACATCAACACTGTCATTGAACTGAAGTATATAAATGCTGAACTGACTTTAGCTTATCCCATATTTGAAGAGGTTTAATTCTGTTATTTTCCTGTTTATTACTATGAAGCCACTTTGAAACACTCTGTATAAACTGTTATGTAAATAAAAGTGATTTGACATGACTTGTATGAATGTAATAATTTACTCAAAGATGCATAACTAAAATTCACACATACATAATAGAGTACATCTATTTTATAATTAATATGTTTTTGTTTGCTTTTTAAATGAAAATTCATTTTGATATATTTTGGGGGACACAATCTCAAAAATGTAAGAATGACCTTAAAGCATAAAATGACAATTACTCAAAATAAAATATAAATATTTTAAAATATATATATAGATATATATATATATACAGTGGTGTGAAATTGCTGTAGTATGTAGTATTGCTGCCAATGCATATTCCGATACGGTGCCGTGAGTATTTAAGACATACTGCTGCTGCACAAATAGCAAATAAAATAACCCGTAGCAGATCTATACAGGTGGAGTGGGGGAAGGTGGAGGGTTTCAGAGAAACTCTGAAAGCGCGCTGCAGGAATCTCAAGTGAATGCTAGCCAGCCATATAAATGCAAGGCAGTAAGCTCATTGGCTGCATATGCAGCATGAACCAATCAGCTTGTGCCAAGTCGTTTAACTCTCTGAATATCATCAGTTACATTAACAATCAGTCAGCCTGCGCCATCTAGAGTTTCATGACTGAACTATATATATATATATTTTTGTTTTGTTTTGTTTTTTGTTTTTTGTTCAAAAATAATTACTAAAATATGTACATTTACATGTTTTCAAGTTGTAAGGTTATTATGTGTTACTTGATGGTCACACCACATTTTCAACAATTCAAACTCTTGAGTTTCACCGCATACTCTAGTGTGAAAGTGCGCTGTGGGTTACACCTTGGGATTAATTTCCACCTTTGTGATTCTGCCCTCAAACACAGTACCATCAAAAGCAATAGCAGTTAGTCCGTCAGCAATGTATAACATTTATTACAGCCATGAAGAGCTAAAGCTTTTATTTGCCAACACAACGAATTGGAAGACAGACCTCTTGGTCTTGTTGAGACTCCCTACTGCACGGAGAATCCCTGAGCTCAGGACCCCTGCTGGCATCATGCGCTGCTAAACGCCTGCCAAGCCTGCTTTATTTCTAGAAGCCTTTCACTACTACTGGAGTCCTCTAAAAGGAAAAGGAAGCGAGACCGCTGAGGCCCCGTTCATTCGAGCCTCTACTTCTAAATCGCTCATGGTAAAGGTTGCGGCCCCTTCCTTGAAGAAGCTTGTCAATGCACAGATTCCCTAAAACAGCCAGTGGGGAACCTTCCCAAGAAGAATGGAGTGATTTCTTCTTCACATCACTCTGATCTTCGCCAAACGCCTCTTTCTGCCTTCCCTCTTTCTCAGGAGTTTTTCAAAGGCCAGGCCTGGTGGGCTGAACTGAATGAGTCTTTTTGTGTCTAATAGACCACGTGTGTCCTTCTAAGTGCTGTTAAGGGAAAGGAGATCCTCAGGAATGGGAACGGCAGTGGAATAAGAGGAAAGGCTGGTGTGGACAGGGGAAAGCCTCCTGTAGGGTGACCTCTGTCTTTGGTACCCACCCATCTCATCAGATCCAGATGCGCTCTGGGACTCCAGGGATGCCCCATCACAAAAACCTGAGCATTTTTAAGTGTTTAAGTGCCCTACCTCCTCACCACCCCAGGTCAGAGTTGACCTCTGACCCCTGACATCTATCTGTCAGTTGTTTGATTGACAGTAGTCCAGGGCCGAGAAGAGATGTCGGATTTTCCCAGCAAGACTGAATGTTTCCACACTTTCTCATAAGCCCAATCTTATTTACCAACAATGAGCATTTTCTCTCTGTCACAGGCTAATGCAATTACAATGCCACCGACTGTCTCTCTCTCTCTGCATTCCGCTTGAGGAAATCCTATTGGCCGTGCTAGAATTGTGCGCATTTATGACTCACGATAATAGTCTGGGAAACACTTGGAAATTAACATCAGCATATTTTCATGTGTGTGTGTGCATTGTGGGAGTTTTAATTTCCCTTTCTGATTTTATCCTACCTTTCGGTTCATCAGGTTCATCGCTTGAACCATAAGGATGCACCGATATATCGGCTGATAATCGGTATTGGCCGATAAAAACTGCTTCTGCCGATTGTTTAAAAACAGTTGATCAGGGCCGATTATATGCTGTCAATCAAAATGTGTCAGACTGCAACTCATACGGTGGGTAAAGAAAATGCCTCTCGTGTTGAATTTAGGGCTGTCAAAGTTAACGTGATTATAACGCTTTATCACAATCGCACTTAAAAAATAACAGAACGCAGTTTCTGTTTGACTATATGAATTACCCATAGCTCAAGCCAGGGTTGCCAGGTATGCGCATTTTCCCTTCACCAAACATTATTTGTAGCGCAGCTCCCATCCATTGATCGCAAACAGCTTTGTGCTTTGTTACTGCTGATTAGAAACAAAGTCTCAGCTCCTAAATTTGGTTCATTAAATGTGGCGCTTTAGCACCTCAGTTCAAGAGGAAGTGTCTTCAAATTTAATGCAAATTGTTGTGCAAAATAAACATGGATGAACGTCAGAGGTTGTTAAAAGACACAGTACAACTTACTGAAACATATTACGTCTCGGATAGTTTTATAACCACGGAAAGATGTCAATATAACAGCATGTGAACAATATGTCACATAACATTTACCTCAGGAAATTACCAGTGTTCACACTTGGTTAGTTAGCTACAAAAAACACTAGGGAGAAGTTTACTTACTGTCAATTATGTATGTATGTTGCATACAAACGTTTCATTTTGATTTGAGTGTGATTATTATATCGGAATATAAACTGCAGTTGAATATACAGCAATAGTTTAGGCTCTGATGTTAATTATAACCTATAATAGTATAGTAATATACCAAATGAGAGGGTTTCCTGTATAGTTTTGCAAGTAAATTTCACAATTAATTACAAAGAACTGGCAAGAAACACATTGAATTAAACATGACATTTTGAAGTAGAAAACATTATTTTATTAATAATTTTCTTGTAAAACATACTCTAATGATCTTGGTTTTATTTAAATTTGTATCATTTTTTTTTTTTTTAAAGTGTATCAGTAGAAGTCATTCTGAATAATCAGCTATTGGAGAAATGTAGCATCGGTGCATCTCTAGTTACAAGTAGTTTCTTTCACATTTGAAGGTTGATATCGCCATCCACCTGCTGTCCACTTAAAAACTGATGTCACCTCGCTGCCAGTAAAAACTGTGTTAGGACAAGTTACGGAAACTCAATAGGAGGACGAGGCCTCCGGCGCTGTACCTATAATGGCCAAATCAAATCTGCGAGAGCGCTATCTGTGTTTGAATGAGGTAATGAGCACACTGAAGTAGAGGTCCAGTGTAACCTGCCCCCTGGAGTACCGGACTGAAACTCATTTAGCGCGGTGGCCTGGAGATGAGAAGTGTGTGTTTTGTGTATGACAGAAGATTAACTTCAGGTTGGAAACCAGCACGATGAAGACACTGGTCTGGCCTATGAGATTCATTTAACACCATATCCTATAAACAGCCACGATGAAAAATCATTGCAAGGCAAGGCATTTTGTTTGGTTTATATTTTTATTGTGGCTCACTGGTCGATCCATCAACAGTGGAGCGTTATTTTATTATTATTATTTATGTGCTTTTCATAATTTTATTTTTATTATTTCTAATTACATATTCTTGAGTTTGTTTTTTTTAAATAAAAATTTAATTCAGTCACTGTTTTTATTGATATAATATCATATTAATATAATATAATATACTATACTGTAATATAATATAATAATGAAAATCAATAAGTGTCTAATTTTCATTTAAGTTTTTGCTTTCCATGTAATATTTGTATTTTATTTTATTTCAGGTTTATTTCAATTACCAAAAAAAATTTTTTTTTCATGGATTTAGTTTTAGTTGCTGATTGTGAACAATGAAGAACAATACATAGTTACAATTAGTACTATTAATGATTAAAATAATGCAACGTAGCCAATAGTCTAAGTTCATTATAACTGTAGTTTATAGTTGTAACGTAATGCAGCAACTTGTCATGTGTTTCTCAGAAATATACATTGATTCTAACTGGATGAGGCAATTTTGAAGCCAGATTCATGTCCTACTTTGTATAATAAACAAATGAAATATGATTATTTGTAAATTTGTGACTTCATGCAGCATTTTCACTTTCCGTGAGGACAGAAAAACGAATTTGCACTCAAAACTTGACATGAATTAGTCAGTTTGACATTATGAGCATTATGGGGTAATCAGTGTCTGTTGTGCAAAATAAACATGGATGAACGTCAGAGGTTGTTAAAAGACACAGTACAACTTACTGAAACATATTACGTCTCGGATAGTTTTATAACCACGGAAAGATGTCAATATAACAGCATGTGAACAATATGTCACATAACATTTACCTCAGGAAATTACCAGTGTTCACACTTGGTTAGTTAGCTACAAAAAACACTAGGGAGAAGTTTACTTACTGTCAATTATGTATGTATGTTGCATACAAACGTTTCATTTTGATTTGAGTGTGATTATTATATCGGAATATAAACTGCAGTTGAATATACAGCAATAGTTTAGGCTCTGATGTTAATTATAACCTATAATAGTATAGTAATATACCAAATGAGAGGGTTTCCTGTATAGTTTTGCAAGTAAATTTCACAATTAATTACAAAGAACTGGCAAGAAACACATTGAATTAAACATGACATTTTGAAGTAGAAAACATTATTTTATTAATAATTTTCTTGTAAAACATACTCTAATGATCTTGGTTTTATTTAAATTTGTATCATTTTTTTTTTTTTTAAAGTGTATCAGTAGAAGTCATTCTGAATAATCAGCTATTGGAGAAATGTAGCATCGGTGCATCTCTAGTTACAAGTAGTTTCTTTCACATTTGAAGGTTGATATCGCCATCCACCTGCTGTCCACTTAAAAACTGATGTCACCTCGCTGCCAGTAAAAACTGTGTTAGGACAAGTTACGGAAACTCAATAGGAGGACGAGGCCTCCGGCGCTGTACCTATAATGGCCAAATCAAATCTGCGAGAGCGCTATCTGTGTTTGAATGAGGTAATGAGCACACTGAAGTAGAGGTCCAGTGTAACCTGCCCCCTGGAGTACCGGACTGAAACTCATTTAGCGCGGTGGCCTGGAGATGAGAAGTGTGTGTTTTGTGTATGACAGAAGATTAACTTCAGGTTGGAAACCAGCACGATGAAGACACTGGTCTGGCCTATGAGATTCATTTAACACCATATCCTATAAACAGCCACGATGAAAAATCATTGCAAGGCAAGGCATTTTGTTTGGTTTATATTTTTATTGTGGCTCACTGGTCGATCCATCAACAGTGGAGCGTTATTTTATTATTATTATTATTATTATTATTATTATTATTTATAATGCTACTACAGTGTTAATAGTTTAAATTATTATTGTTTTGTTTTCAGTTTTTATTTACATTTTAGTTTTTTGTTATGTGCTTTTCATAATTTTATTTTTATTATTTCTAATTACATATTCTTGAGTTTGTTTTTTTTAAATAAAAATTTAATTCAGTCACTGTTTTTATTGATATAATATCATATTAATATAATATAATATACTATACTGTAATATAATATAATAATGAAAATCAATAAGTGTCTAATTTTCATTTAAGTTTTTGCTTTCCATGTAATATTTGTATTTTATTTTATTTCAGGTTTATTTCAATTACCAAAAAAAATTTTTTTTTCATGGATTTAGTTTTAGTTGCTGATTGTGAACAATGAAGAACAATACATAGTTACAATTAGTACTATTAATGATTAAAATAATGCAACGTAGCCAATAGTCTAAGTTCATTATAACTGTAGTTTATAGTTGTAACGTAATGCAGCAACTTGTCATGTGTTTCTCAGAAATATACATTGATTCTAACTGGATGAGGCAATTTTGAAGCCAGATTCATGTCCTACTTTGTATAATAAACAAATGAAATATGATTATTTGTAAATTTGTGACTTCATGCAGCATTTTCACTTTCCGTGAGGACAGAAAAACGAATTTGCACTCAAAACTTGACATGAATTAGTCAGTTTGACATTATGAGCATTATGGGGTAATCAGTGTCTGTCTGTGTGTGTGTGTGTGTGTGTGTGTGTGTGTGTGCACGCGTGCGTGCGTTGAACTATGACCATAACTGTGTGTGTGTGTGTGAATCAACTTCTAGCTAAACCTGTTCTGAATTCCCTCTTCCACCTTTAGTTCATTACACAATTAATGGTCCAGTGTGGCGTTAATGCAAGACACAGAAATAGCTGTCGTTTCCCATTC
>NW_015626390.1:709980-714282 GCF_001515625.1 Sinocyclocheilus rhinocerous
TTTTTTTTTTGGTCATAGCTTTTGTCTTTTAATAGAAACATTATGAAAATGTATTCAATCATGTTTCATCATGTCAAAATTTTTGTTCATTTTACTCCTACTAAAATGTCACATGATTTTAGTCGAAGAAAATAACTTTTTAGTTCATGTTAATGAGCGAAATAACTAAAATGTAACAGACCAATCTATGACCCAATTTTGGAAGAATACATTTGGGGGCTTTTTTATATTTTAAAACAATATTGCAATTTAATAACTGTGTTATATTACAATATATTGTAAAAAGTAATTGATCACTGTGATCAAAGCTGAAGTTTCAGCATAATTACTCCAGTCTTCAGAAATCATTCTAATATGCTGATTTGCTGTTCAAGAAACATTTATGATTATTAGCAATGTTGAAAACATATTCAATAATCATTTAAAGTTCATATAGAGATGATCAACACAAAATACAACACATAACAACCTTATCTCCTAAAATAACACATTGGTATACTGAAGTATTAGCTAGTTTATAATGTTAGTGACTGGTTTGTGAATTCTACATTCTTTGGAAAGTCATTAATATTCATATTCCGTTTATTAGAGACCTTCACCTCATATGCCTTTTCGCCAAATTTAAAGATCACATAATTGCTAAATCCCCCCAAAAAGGCTCCAACAACACCTGCGGTGAACTTCCTGATACATCATTCACAAAATCACATGACACAAGCACACGGAAGACTGACACTAAAATTATAAAAGTGGAAGAGAAGAGAGAAAACATTATCAAAATATTGGCAACAGGGAGGAAAAACTCCCCAGTGAGCCGCGA
Organism: Sinocyclocheilus rhinocerous; assembly: GCF_001515625.1. Taxonomy (NCBI): domain Eukaryota; kingdom Metazoa; phylum Chordata; class Actinopteri; order Cypriniformes; family Cyprinidae; genus Sinocyclocheilus; species Sinocyclocheilus rhinocerous. Next base: position 710,801 of record NW_015626390.1, read on the forward strand.
TAAAACAACAGAGAGCAAATCCCTTTGTGACTTTCTGGGCTCAAAGTTAATTAGTGTAGATTGCTACTATATGCATGAGTGTGTGTGTGCGTGTGTGTGTGTGTGTGTGTGTGTGTGTGTGTGTGTGTGTGTGTGGAGGCAGAAGAAACACACAGCAAAAAGAAAGATAATAATGTTGCGTTTGTCTGTCAAGATATATTTAGATGTAGATGTAACTCCGTCTACATGTTGTTATCTGCACCAGAGCAAGAAAAAGTGAGTGATAAACTAATGAAGAGTTTGATGCTGTGATTAGCTCACATCTGTCCAGAGCGTCAGCGTGTGTGTGTGTGAGTGTGTGTGTGTGTGTGTGTGCGTGAGTGTGTGTGTGCGTGAGTGTGTGTGTGCGTGAGTGTGTGTGTGCGTGAGTGTGTGTGTGCGTGAGTGTGTGTGTGCGTGAGTGTGTGTGTGCGTGAGTGTGTGTGTGCGTGAGTGTGTGTGTGCGTGAGTGTGTGTGTGCGTGAGTGTGTGTGTGCGTGAGTGTGTGTGTGCGTGAGTGTGTGTGTGCGTGAGTGTGTGTGTGCGTGAGTGTGTGTGTGCGTGAGTGTGTGTGTGCGTGAGTGTGTGTGTGCGTGAGTGTGTGTGTGCGTGAGTGTGTGTGTGCGTGAGTGTGTGTGTGCGTGAGTGTGTGTGTGTGTGAGTGTGTGAGTGAGTGAGTGTGTGTGTGTGTGTGTGTGTGTGTGTGTGGGAGGCCGTTATGGCAACATATGGGTCGTCATGGCAAATCCGGGGTTGTTTCTAGGAAACAAGCGAATGCAGAGAAGCAAAACTCTTTCACAAGGCACAAGTTGGCATAATTCAAAAACAGCTCATTAGATGCGATCCATCCATACCGTAATGCCATGCAGGATGATTTATTTAAAGATATCTGAGCTGAAACATGTCCAAATGCAGAGATGCCGTCAAGCGTGCGGTATGCGCTCCGTCCCGCGGGGTCAAAGTGGACGTTTCAGGGAGGAAATTAGTCATTGATCACTGCCTGATATAAACACAAGATAAGGACTGAGAGATTTATGAACTTCTTTGAAGAATGTACAAGGTTCTGCTCTGTGAGTTAGAGATGGAGGAGAAGTTTGGAAGTGAAGCGAAATGTTTTGAAGCGAAGCACGAAAGATCACACTCCGGTCCGCCCGCAGTCCTTCCTCTCCTCGCTGAATAAATCACACTGTTTATTTTACGACACCGCCAAATTCCAGACAGACGCAGCCAAAGCACTCCCTCCATATGTCTAACAATGTTTAATTCAGGTTAGAGAGAGAGCGAGATGTTCTCATCGATGGCCGCCAGGCAGATCTCACTCTTTGGCTGATAGTTTTTAAGTGTAAATAAGGTAACATGCCAATAATCATCTGTGTTACTTGTATTTTTAACATTGCTTCTCGACACACCGAACAACTGAAAAAAAATATACGTTTATAACTTAATTATGCAATTGCCATGCAGGCGATAACGTCCTCAGCCTCCAACCTCATGCATATATAGCTGTTAGAGGAATATAAATGTAATTACAAATATAATCTGGTCCTGTGATCTGCCTTTGAACTCTGGAAGCTAATTGGTCCAGTCAAGCGGTGAAATGTTACAAAAGGCTCCGCAACATAATGAGCTCGTTTGACAAAGCAGAACGACAAAGCTAATTATTTTGTTACAAAATTACCACCGCAATGCGAGGGGAAAGATCAGCTGCGATTACGAGTAACGCATTAATGCATCAAAAAATGAAATGTTGAAAAATTTATGGAAAGCCAAAGGCAATCCTGGGAAGTGTTAATGGAGAAAGAGTTGGAAAACCGCTGACGGAAAATCAATTAAAGTAATAAAATGAATGAATGCAGCAAGAATAAATACTCACAGGCCCACTGTTCCCCAAAATATGTACAAATACAATGAAGTGAAAGATCACAAAGTACAAATATAGAGTGGTTCATAAAGAAAAATAAGGAATGTTGTCGTCTGTTAGAAAACAGAAAGATTATATTATATTATATTATATTACATTATATTATATTATATTATATTATTATGGCTATTTAGTAAATAAAGATTAAAAACACCAACTTGCTAATTACTTTAAATGCTATTTGTATGAAATATCTATATATAAAATAATGAGGTAGAATTCTGCATTAGTGCTCTTTACCAGTGTTGTTATTGCATTCAAAATAGATTTTGTTAATCAAAATAAAGTTAAAATAAAAATGGAATTATTAGATGAAAAACCTAAAATAAGTAAGCAAGTAAATAAATAAACAAACAAAGGTAAAAAAAAAACCCCACAAAAACATGTTGCCATGGCAACCAACTGAAAGTACTAAAATGACTAAAATTAAAAATGGATTGAATATAAATAAACATATTAAAACAACCAAAAAAAAAGTAAATTTTGTGAACAAAAAACAAATACAAATGACAAAAGTGCATAACAATGTTAAAAAAAAAAAACACAATGAAAACTGAAAATAAAAATAAAAGATAATCCAAAATATTACTAAATACCATAATAGTATATAAAATACTAAAATAATCTCATTATCCTTCTCCACAGCAATATTTTTTTTTCAATGTATGTCCTATTAAATGTCTCAGCACATCAACACAATATAAAATAAACAGTTATTGTTGCAGTAATGTATCGCATCAGTGCTTAATGATATCCAGTGTAATATGAGACAAAACATAAAACACAAACATCGATGTGGGGTTGTGAAAGGTTGATGACAAAAAAGTTTTGAGAAACACTGTTATTGTAGGTCTTTTGGCTTGGAAAGTTGGCACTGAAGTGCGTTCCAAACGTTATTGTCAATCCCCATCCCTGTGAACCTTCAAAGCTCATGCTAAGGGCTAAAATAAAGAGGAAGCTAGCTGAGATATCCGCTGTTGATTATAACACTGCCTTTAAAGTCTATCAGGAACCCAAACAATCCGGGGGAAGTGTCGCTGGAGAGTGGAAAGGAAGTCAGGAAGACTGAGCAGAAACAGAGGAGTGCTAGTCACTGATTAGCCACTAATGGAGCCAAGAAGATAAGCTAATAGCCATGCTAATCTACTTCAATGAAGAATTTGGATGGGAAGAGTTTACCAGGTTCTCATAATGTTTGCATTGGGCATTTTTGCAGTGTGTACAAAGACATAAAGCCTGATCAGCCAAGTGTAAATACACAGAGGAGGATGAAAGCGACTGATATATCTTTTTGCTTAGCGTGGTGATTTGGTGCCCACACACTCCTTCCCATGCACATGCTATAAACGGCCCCCTGCCATGGTGGTCCGCTCAGTCAAGTTACATATGGTGGACAGGACGGCAACCATGCAACAGGCATAAACAAGGCCTCATAATGGTCACCATGTTCCTGGAGAAACGCAGACGGGAGCTCCAGGCTCTGCTGAAGCCCTTGATGAGGGATGAAAAATTCGGTTTTGTTGAGGACTAACGAAGGATGGGA
>NW_015626390.1:715600-719857 GCF_001515625.1 Sinocyclocheilus rhinocerous
GGGGGGGGGGGGGTGGCACACAGCTGCTTACAATTTTCTCGATTGTGACAAAAACAAATGCCACTGATGGCAACACTTCATCAACTTCACTCCAAATCACACCCGCGAACAGCAGTGCTGCTTCTGAGTGGTTTTGCATATTTTTACCCCATTTTTTTTCCCTATACGTGATACAGTGGCTCCCAAAAAGTCATTTTTAAAAATGTATTGCAATTACTCGTAACCAGCTGGTCTCAAGGTCATCTGGTCCTCATGTTCACAGATGTGCCCTAGCACAGTAACCACGTTACACTAGTGATTGACAATCAATCTACTGTTATTTTATTTCAAACTTAAATTTGTCCTTGAAAAAGTGTGCTTGTGCTATTTGTCATTAAAATAAATGGCACTTGGCTGGATATTTTGTTATCTAGTGCAATGACATTCATACATTTTTAAGAGTGCACAGGGTGCCCAAATGTTTTTTGGGGCCACTGTATGTATGCAAGTAGTCGTACACAACAACTAAATGAAAATTCTTCCAATTATGACTTCTTTGTTAAATGGAACATAAATGGGCAACATATACTGTAGGCTCACTGGAAAACTGTGCCTCTACTGTTGCCTACATTTTATCAAAACTTCAAAAACATACCAAAACTGTGCATGCAATTCACTGCAGTTTGCAGCTGAAATGAACACTAGCGGCAGTAAAACCAACAACTTTTATTCCTTTTCAGATTATTGATTAATAAAAACTTGTTTTCACACAGTTCCTTGCGAAATACTATGTTATGAGCTCAAAACACTTTTGCTGTAGTGCATGATTTGTAAACCAATACATTTGATGTATGCATCACATAACCAGAGCCATATGTATGCCGTTTTTTACACCGTAAACTTGCTCAGTAGCGCACCTGGTACAGCATTGCACCTGCCATATGGAGCACTTAGATATTAGTCCCGTAAAACACAAGTCATGATACAAGAGCTCAAAGACTTGAAGAAGCCAAATAAGATGGCATGGCTACTTGAGCAAATGTGTTTTTACCTCAAGTTTGCTTTTGTTAACAATATCGGTTAGGTTTATTGTAGGGTTTAGTGTAGGTGCTACATTATTTCCGAACGTGATATAGTGCCACCCACCATCGGACATTTCATTTCAGAACTGACGTGATATGTACAGCAAACATATCATTAATCTGTTTCTGGGAACATTTCGGGAAAAACGTGCATTTAGCGGCACCCACTGGACATTTGACTTAGAAAGCGCTATGAAACGTGGACGATTTTTCTTTTTTCCCCCAGAAAATACTGGCACAGGCACAGTTTTGTTCCAATGAGCTTGTAAATGGGGCTCAGAAAAAGACATATAAGGATGCCATGTGCATATTCTATTCAGATGCATTAAGACATTTTCACACAGCTTGTAATCAAACAAAAAGCGGCAAGTTTGAATAGTTGGAAGTGCAAAGTTTGTAGAGCAGAGGAGATATTCAGATATTTAGCGAAAAAAAAAAAAAAAAGGACTATTCCTCATCAACAGCTGTTTGGCTTCAATCTTGAAAATATACCACTGAACCCTCATATTGTGTTCAAGTCATTTTGACCTGGTGAGGATCTTCTTTTTCCTGAAAATGCTAGTTTATGTTATAGCATTGGACTAAAACTTACTGACTTTGCCCACACAGGGTTTAACAACTTCACCAAAAATCAATCAAACAGTGAAAACATTTTTTTTATTTTCTTTGGAAATAATTGATTGTTGGCCTCATTGTTTTTGTTTTGGTTTTTTTCAATCAAAAACTGAGGTGGATAAGCTCAGACCAATAAGGCCTACGATCAGTCAGCTCCAAACTAAGAAATACAAAACCTGTGCTAACGGAAAGAAAACGAGTTAACACAAATATACTCAACCCAAAATTTGGGGATAATAAAGCAAAATGAGAAATTTACAAACAAGACCGATTATTTTTGACTGGGAACACCAAATTAGGTAAAAGATTTTCAGCACAGAGCAAGGGTTGCATCATACCAACTACTTTTATGGAGATGTTTGGTCTTTTTCTGAGCTTTTTAGAGAACCAGAGGTCAACATGATTTTTGCAGAGCAGCAAATCTACTTAAAGGGTTTTTGTTTTTTTTTATGTTGAGGAAATGATGACATAATTTATACATTTGGGTGTACTATTCCTTTAATATCATGCCAGTCAAGACTAAAACTAACAGCAGAAAATTATTCTGGAAGAATTAAGTCATCCAGCTTACATACGCCAGCGCTAAAGCCAGTGCTTCTGAGTCATAGATGAATTTCATAAACATCCTTGAGGGTCAGGTGCGCTAAAAAGCGGGCTGTGCCCTCCCTGCCAGAAATAGATAGGCTAATGGTGGCACGTTATGAAAATTAATCTAGCCAACCTTTGCGCTGCCTTCTGCTTCTGCATCACTAAAAGCTCCTGTCAAAACGTCAAGTCGAATTAACGATCGGTCGTGTCAGGAGAGGGCTGGCTTTGGCCGCGGCCCATCTCGCGTCCTCTTCTTCCCGGAGCCCCGAAGCTTGTTTTAGCGCTGCTGGATACATCGCCTCCAATAGCCATCAGCGGAACCTATCACCTGATCTATAATTTCATAAGTGTGTAGAAATGGCCTTGTCCCTGCGCCTCATATAATCAATCAAAGCCCCTGCTTGCTCACACACACACACACACACACGACTGTGTAACCTGTAGCACGGCGTGTAATAACACCCCTAAAAATAAGGCAGTAATTGATTTTCCTAGCTGTCAGTCTCCCTGGTGAGAGACTTTGAATATCGCATCACCACGTGGCGGCCGGGCTTATTATTATTATAACAGACCGATTTCCCTCAAGGATTCCCTGCTATCAACTCAGCAGAAAAACGGCAGAGGTGAGAAAAGGAAAAAGAAAGATAACCAGAAAAAAAAGGAGCAGCGCATAGTAACTAAACAATACCGAAAAGGGCAACGTGGGAAATATGAAAACCTTTCAAAAACAAATATGGACAAAACGCGAGCAGGGTTTAGCGAACGCCGTGCAGCCGGCCAAAACTTATCTCCCGGCGTTCCTGCCGGTTTTCCTGCCTCTGAGGGCCCGAGGTGGTAGACGTAAATGAGCGGGGCCCTGGAAAGCCTGCTGTGTTTGGGGCAGAGCTGGCAATGTGTTGGGCCCGCAGCCAAAGCCTGATTCCCAGCCCATAGTGGAGAGTGTCAGAGACAAGACAAGCGCTTAGAAATGGAGTTCAGATGTTGCTTTGAGTGGACGCACGCTTATTGTCATCGCAGGGCCTCAGCGATGCATCTGCTAAAGACGGCATTGTGCCTATTGTTACATTTCAATTATGCAGCATCATCAACAAAGGCTTGACAACAAAGTTCGTTTGTTTTATGGCTGTATAGTGTGAAGGCCGGTCCAAACACACATTTTAAGGGCATATTTTTTTCTTTTTTTTTTAAAGGGGTCATCGGACGCCCATTTTCCACAAGTTGATATGGTTCTTTAGGGTCTTAATGAAAAGTCTATAACATACTTTGGTTCAAATTTCTCAATGGTAGTGTAAAAAACACCCTTTTTACCCAGTCAAAATCAGCTCTGTTTTCAGAACGCCGTTCTAGTCCATGTTGCTTTAAATGCTAATGAGCTCTGCTGACCACGCCCCTCTCTTCCGTGGGTGACCAGCCGTTCTCATGATACTGTTTACTTTAGCCACAGAACTTGCTAACTAGCACGTTATTAGGAAAGGCGATTTGCAAATATTCTTAAAAATTCCTTATACTTCTTCTGTAGATGAAGCTGGATCACGAATGATTCGCGCGAACATAGACGCATTTAGGCAGATCGAGGATCGGCGCATTCACTTCAAAACGAAAGTAACGTTAATCCTCTGCGTCTTCAGCGGCTCAGATGTCGGGAGTAAATGACGACTGCAATGTTCATTATTACATCCAGTAACAAAACGCCTCAATCGCTTATTCGGAGACATTCTTGTCTTCCCCTGCACTGGAGTCGACACAATGGCGGACAGCTCTCAGCTCACTCAGGGCGGGTCTTAAGGTAAGACGGACTTGTCAATCAACTATCGGGGGAGGGGCCTGTGCAGAACTACGTCATTCTGACAGGAATCTCAGAACAGCCTGATTTGAGAAAGGGGATTTTAAAATAGGGATTTAAAAAAAAAACACTGGGTAGATTTTTATCATTATAGGATGGATGTTTACACACACTTCCAACACACATTTATGTTCAAACAACAACAAAAGT
>NW_015626390.1:720329-721388 GCF_001515625.1 Sinocyclocheilus rhinocerous
TTACATCCAACAACAAAACACCTCAATCGCTTAATCGGACACATTCTAGTCTTCCCCTGCACCGGAGTCGACACAATGGTGGACTGATGACAGCTCACTCAGGGCGGGTCTAAGGTAAGACGGCCTTGTCAATCAACTATCGTGGGAGGGGCCTGTACAGAACTACGTCATTCTGACACGAAACTCAGAACAGCCTGATTTGAGAAAGGGGATTTTAAAATAGGGATTTAAAAAAAAAAACACTGGGTGGATTTTTATCATTATAGGGTGGATGTGTACACACACTTCCAACACACATTTATGTTCAAACAACAACAAAAGTGAATTTTGCATATACAGTGTATTGGCTGAAAGTGATGTCCAGCCTAGGAAAATGAATCTTTGCTCTTTATTCAAACATTTTATTATTAAGGATTTTATAAGCATATTGCATAGTTGTGCTTGGAGCGTAAATCTAATGTATGCGCTCAGTTGTTTCATTTGTAATAATGTGATGAAACTAATTATGCCATAAAAATAAATAAATAAATAAAAACAAACACGCACATCACACACAAAACGTATTGAGTACTGCCCTGGAAAATGGCTTCTGTAATCAAAAACAAGGAGAATCAATGAAATATTAAGTATATTATTGTATTCAGTGTATGCTTTATTTCCTGTGAGCTTGTTGCTTTTCTCACATTTTGTACATAGTAAAATAATTAGCGCTGTGAAACAATTAATCGTGATTAATCGCATCCAAAATAAAAGTTTTTGTTTACATAATATATGTACTGTATGTATACTGTGTATATTTATTATGTATATATAAATACACACACATGCATGTATATATTTCAGAAAAAATATGTTATTTTATATATTAAATATATTTATTTATAATATAAATTATATAACTATAGACATGTAAATACATTTAAATATTTTCAAAATATATACTGTATGTTTGTGTATTTATATATACATAGTAAAGAGACACAGAACACACAAATATATTATGCAAACAAATACTTTTATTTTGTATGCGATTAATCGCGATTAATCGTTTGACAGCAC
>NW_015626390.1:722582-751948 GCF_001515625.1 Sinocyclocheilus rhinocerous
CTGTGATTAATCGCGATTAATCGTTTGACAGCACAAAAAAAATAACACATATTTTAGAAGAAAATAATAATAATTATATATTTTTTATTATTATTATTATTAATTTTTTTTATCTTGTAGGGTCATTAAAAGCAAATATTGAGAAATATCCTCTCTGGACATTACTTTTGGCCACTATTGTACATATGAATATACACTACTGGTCAAAAGTTTTATTTATTTATTTATAATCTTTTTATGCTCATCAAGGTTTGATTTACTTCATCAAAAACACAGTAAATATAGCAATTTTGTGAAAATGTATTAGAATTTAAAATAGCTCTTTTCTATGTCAATATATTTTAAAATATAATTTATTAATTCAAATAATTCAAAGCTGAATTTTCAGCATAACTCCAGTCTTCAGTGTCACATGATCCTTCAGAAATCATTCTAATATGCTGATTTGCTGCTCAAGAAACATTTCTGATTATTATTAATGTTGACAACTACTACTGCTACTTCATATTGATATTATATTATATATAAACCCATATTTCTATTTAAAATTGCTGCTCTGCTGTTACCCATCTTTGTGAGAGGGAAAAGAACATCTGCCTAGAAACAACATTGCTAATTATTTGAGAGACAGGAAGCCAAAATGAGAGTAACTAAAAAACAAAACAAAACACCATCCCTTTCATTCAGTTCCTCACTAAGGGCCTCCATTTAGTCCTTTTATTTTGGCAATCAACATTCAGTCATAATCACGATCATGGTCATTAGCAAAAATTTCACAGACAAAGAAGGTCCATGGTCAAACACTGCTTACTTAGGGTTAATTTCCAAACTAAATAGCATTATTTAGGTAAATGCAGTGAATCTACCTGTTCAAAGATAAACAAGCATGAATTTCAGAATATTCCTTTAAGGGGTCTGATAACATGAACTCTTACCCTGGTTGGCGTCTTCAGTGTCACATGATCCTTCAGAAATCATTCTAATATGCTGATTTGCTGCTCAAGAAACATTTCTGATTATTATTAATGTTGACAACTACTACTGCTACTTCATATTGATATTATATTATATATAAACCCATATTTCTATTTAAAATTGCTGCTCTGCTGTTACCCATCTTTGTGAGAGGGAAAAGAACATCTGCCTAGAAACAACATTGCTAATTATTTGAGAGACAGGAAGCCAAAATGAGAGTAACTAAAAAACAAAACAAAACACCATCCCTTTCATTCAGTTCCTCACTAAGGGCCTCCATTTAGTCCGCAGCCCAAAAAAACCTCCATTATCAGGTTGGTTCCTTCCCTTCAAAAGCACAAAAGAAACAAACAATCCATACGTGATCAATTTAATGTACTGTTATAAAAGCTCTCAACCGTTTACACCAATGACATCTAAGAGCTTTCCCAGAACTTTTACCTCCCCGGACCCCATTTACTTAATTAGACAGTTTGCTAATTTCCCGGGCAGCGGTGGTTAATTGCGAGGCTTTTTACGGGGATCGGGACGCAGCCGCTCACCTCTCCTGCTCCAGCCTCATTCTCTGCGTCTCCTCCTCGGTGGCCTGAGCTTCCTTCATCTTGCTCTTGCTGGACCCCTTCCGCTCCATCTTGTCCCCTTGCCTCTCGTCTTTGCGGTTTTTGCTGAACCTGCGTCAGCGGAGACAGAGTGTGGGATGAATTCAGACGGACTGTTTGTGTTTAAGGTGGTTTCTTTTTTTCAATAAGAGCACTGGCATACCTAAAGGAAATTAAACTGTCAGAATATTTGACATGTCAAGGAGAGGTACGGCCAGGTATGACAACATATCCCTTCACATTTCCACAAAAAGACTGCAATATAAAAAGTATCATCTTATCTTTAATAAGAAGTAGCAGGTATCTTATATAACACTTCTTTATGCATGTTTCTAAATGCACTGAAATAAAGTTGCACTAGAAACGCCTGTCAAAAATAAAGCTATAATAATAAAACTGGAAATTGAGCAACAGTGCAGCTTTATGGAATCAATTCCAACTTATTTACAGTAAACAATAAATAAATAAATGAATCCATCCATCTCCTGTCTGTCTGTCTGTCTGTCTATCTATCTATCTATCTATCTATTGCACTAGAAACGCCTGTCAAAAATAAAGCTATAATAATAAAACTGGAAATTGAGCAACAGTGCAGCTTTATGGAATCAATTCCAACTTATCACCAGTAAACAATAAATAAATAAATGAATCCATCCATCTCCTGTCTGTCTGTCTGTCTGTCTGTCTGTCTGTCTATCTATCTATCTATCTATCTGTCTGTCTGTATATCTGTCTGTCTGTCTGTCTATCTATCTTTCTGTCTGTCTGTCTTACAATGAGGCATTTACAATGGAAGTGAATGGGGCCAATTTGTAAATGTTAAAACACTCACTGTTTCACAATATGTATGTTAGCATGATTTTAGTGAAGGAAAAATAATAAAATAAAATAAAGTAAAACATAAAATAAAATTACATTAAATTACATTAAATAAATAATAATAAAAATAAAATAAAATCAGAATATAAGTGGTGCTTTTTCCTAATCTGAAATGCCCTGCGTTTGTTGTGAAGTGAGGGAAACTAAAATACAAGTTTCTAGTGTTTATAAATTTGTAAATGTTTTGTTTCATTTATCAGTATTTTACATCTATTTTACACACACATATATATATATATATATATATATATATAATTTTATTGTCCCTTCCTGATTCAAATCTTAAATCGTTACTCTGTCCAGCCTTTGGACAGGATGTGGTACAGACTGGCTTCTCATTCAATGGAACAACACTGCGTCATTATCAACAGCTGCCTTCGGGATCCAAAGTCTCCGAGGCATGTCTGTGATGTCATTTCCTGTGCACACTAATAGCTTTGGCTGGAGGGAAGATGCGGATTGTGGTCCGTCTTCCAGTCAAAGCAAGACCCGTAACATACGTTTCCAATAATTCTCGGAGAGTTTTATGCGTGTACAGGATTACTGGGGGCGATAATCAAATTTTGTACAAATAAAGCAATAACAGAGAGTGTGCAAATCCGTGCAGCGACAATATGAATGAGTGCCTCCGATAAAACCACATTTCCATTCGATGAACGTAATCATTTTCATTGACTAAGCTGCTTTCTCGCGATGCCTCCATTCAAAAACGAATGTGCATTGATTATGAAAATCATTTGATTACCAAACAAAAACTCACATTAATAGTCAGCGAATGGATGTGTGATGCCCTCCATTTCCCAAAAATCCCATTTCTACAGCAAACTAACCACTGTAACCCCATGTTTATTTTCTTAACTCTCTCGCCAAGGTTCACCGGAGACCACGAGAACACAAACCTTCCCCCCAAACTCATGTTTATGTAGAGCCACCGGACTGAATATATTCATGAGATGGGAAACCCTTTTCCCCAAAATATGTTTATTGTTCTACTTTCCAGGGCCTGCTCCGGCGCTCGAATGACCCTCAGTTCAGCACAGGATTGTGGGAGACATTCTCTTTTGGTTACATAAGCTTCGAAAAGCCAAACTTTCGGATACTGTACATTACCTGATTAATTAATCTACAAATGGCCCGGGTCTAGGTGTAAAAGTCCGCCGCACGCATGCTAATATCAGCGAGGCTCGATCTATCATTGCTCTCGCTGACAGCCCACCGTACATCTCAAGGACTTTTTCATTAACTCTCCTTAAATAATCTTCCTTTTCAGCACGTCCCTCTCTTAAAACCACACGTGGAGAGATATGCCGAGAAATTAATCTATTTCAAACTTCTAAGGCAAGCAAACAAGTAGGGTCAAAAGTGACTCTTTGGCTCTTTCAAAGGGTTTCTTGTGGGCTGAATGCAAATCCTTTAACCCTTACAGTAAAACTCCTGCGGGAGTCGACGTCAATTCGCAGATGAAATGGGCCGAGTGCACTGTGTTTTAGTCATCTCCACAATGCCTGAGGCTTTAAGTGTAATTGTCATTAACAAATGGAGAGACTCTGTAATGAACAACACGACTGGGTTGTATTTGATGTGCAAACAGTACTTCTGTGACCTGTGGGATGGGACTGAGTCTCCCAGTTCACTTCGTTCATTTTGATAAACATGGAAAGTAATACGCTCTGGCACGTTCCCTAGACCTCACATTGAGTGTTTGTTTTCACCATCAATCATCTTTACAAGAGCCTCTTATAAAGACCCCAAGAAATGGCTTGATGAGAAGTTGCTAGTCGGTAACAGGTCGCAAATTCAGGTATAATCATTTAAAAATTCAATTATAAATTTGGATTTAAAAATGTACAGACTATAAAATATGATTTCGGTCATTTGTTATCACTAATTAAAATTCAAACTTTAGAATCTGTAATAATGTGTTGTATCGACTTAAAAAAGTAAGTGTTTATGCTTGACTTATAAGATTAGTTCACTTTAGTTTAGCTGAGAAGGATATTTAAGTTATCTCAAAAATGTTCAACTAATTGCAGCAGCATTTTTTACAGTGCATGCCAAGATATAAATATTTTTGGTAGGTTTTGCTTGAAGAAAAATATTGTACATTTGTGTATTTGTGTATATCTTGTAACAGTGAATTCTGTAAACTCTAAGATATGCGAACAAAGATAACAAACATAAATAAAACTCCACTTCTGATTTGATGATGTCTTTAAGTAAACCAGAGCCAGTTCTTTTTGCATTCACACTGAACTCACATCTCTTTTGGCTCCGCCCTGATATGGATTCAGTCCACTATCCATTCACATTGTGGTTTTGCAGAATCCAGAGCACTTGGGTATTATTGATTATCCTACTTTCTTCAATTTAACTTTCAAAATACTGACTCTCATTCATCTCATTCTCATTCATATATCAGTGTTTTTATTGTTAACCAAAACGACTAAAAATGCAAGAACTAATCCAAATTCAAAAGCACAAACAATTACTAAAACTTAACATTTAATAAAAACTAAGAATATAAAAACAAAAGCTAATTCAAAATATCAATAAATATTAGAATAGCGTATAAATAATGCTAAAAAACAATCTGCCTTCAAGTGAATCATAATCAGTCACCTGGGATGCTCTTTGTTTGGTTTGCTTTAGAGTCGAGTTTGTTTGTTGTGTTTACATATTCTAAATATTAAAAAAACTATATATATATATATAGACACTCTTACATGACGAATCTGAAGAATCAGAATATGAACGAACAGATCTGAAATGTACAGGAACAGCCTTGACAGCTCTTCTGTGATCGGTGCGGCCAGAGCAAACGATCTGAACAATCCCTAATAGCTTCAGCAGTATTTTCTTGTCTATGCTACACAGAAACAGAACAAGCTGAATGGTGGCGACATAATTAAGTGGTAAATGAATCAGAGACCGCACAATACATGGAGACAGTGTTCTCTGTCCTTTTGTTCTCCAGCTGAATGAGCTTGAATCAGTGCTATTGGTTTTGGCTGGCGCTGTGTTGGCAGAGCTGGCAGTCAGACGGGCCGTCAGCGGGTCACAGTCAGTGTCACCCGTAATAACGCCAGAATCTGGACTCAGCAGTAGGTGAACAGTCTATTTGTGGAGAAGTTTCAAAGCTGTTTGCTCGGGCCCTCGGGTCAGTTTACCACTCACTCGCTCACAGACTCACAGCATACCACCGATCGCACAGGATTCTGCCTTAGTGATACAGCGCTCAAAGATACAGCCACAAATCCCACAACACCTTAGCAACCATATATATATATATATATATATATATATATCCTCACACACACGCCTGTGCAGGAGAGAGGGAACACTCCACCTCACACACACACACACACACACCATACATACACTTACACACACACGTTTGTTTTTCTATCACGGCAGGACCTCCCGTACATTTCTGCTTAAACCAAACACATTATAATTACTACACCCTTCCCTACAGCTTCTGCCATTTCTTACATGTGAACTTCGACCATGTTCCGAACAACACAGGAATAGTGTATTTACACACTACTCATACTATTTCTGTACTATGTAGTAAGAATGCTATGCAAATTTAATAGGTCAAACAGGTATTCAAAACAGAAAGTATGTATACTGTGGGCTCTCCTTGAATTTCCATTATCAAGAAACTGATTTAAATTTTTAACTGATCTCCTTGACTCATTATTTGACTGAACTACCAATAGGTTAGACATATGTGACTCTGCAGCACAAAAGCAGTCATAAATAGCACAGGTATATTTGTAGCAATAGCCAACAATACATTGTATGGGTCAAAATTATCCATTTTTCTTTTATGCCAAAAATCATTAGGATATTAAGTAAAGATCATGTTCCATGAAGATATTTTGTAAATTTCCTACCGTAAATATATCAAAACTTAATTTTTGATTAGTAATATGCATTGCTAAGAACTTCATTTGGACAACTTTAAAGATGATTTTCTCAGTATTTAGATTTTTTTGCACCCTCAGATTCCAGATTTTCAAAGTATATAGTACATAGTTATATCTCAGCCAAATATTGTCCTATCATAACCATAAACCATACATCAAGGGAAAGCTTATTTATTCAGCTTTCAGATGATGTAGAAATCTAAAATAAATAAAAAAATTACCCTTATGGCTGGTTTTGTGCTCCAGGGTCACATGTATACACAAAAATTAGACTGAATAAAATTGGTGTAGAAACAATTTTCAATCAAATTGCCAGCACATTTAGCAAATAATTACAAAGAAAATAGTATAAGCAACACTTATTTAAATGTACAATTTTGAAGTAGAATGACTGAAAACGTATTTTCTTGTAAAAGACTTTCTTGTAATCTTTTATTTACAACTTTTTTTTTCAGTGTAGTTAAAATGGAAAATAACAGAATTTAAAATATATTTCTTTTTGAATCATATATACACTTCCATTCAAAAGTTTGGATTTTTTTTAAGGCTTTCAAAAGAAGGCTGCATTTAATTGTACAAAAATACAGTAAAGACAGTAAAATTGTGAAACATTATTACAATCTAAAATATCTGTTTTCTATGTGAATATCTGCTAAACTGTAATTTATTTCTGTGATGCGCAGCTGTATTTTCAGCATCATTACTCCAGTCTTCAGTGTCACATGATCTTCAGAAATCATTCTAATATGCTGATTTGCTGCTCAAGAAACATTTCTGATTATTATCAGTTGAAAACAGTTGTGCTGCTTCATATTTCTGTGGACACCATCATACATTTTATCTTTTGAAGATTATTTGATGAATAGAAAGTTGAAAAGAACAATTTATTTTGTTTTTCAACATTATAAATGTCATTTGTGAACAATTGAATGCATCCTTGCTGAATAAATGTATTAATTTCTAATCAATCAATCAATCAATCAATCAATAAATTAATTAATTTAATTAAACATATTGAACACAAACATTTTTAATAGTAGTGCATGCATTTTTCTCAAAATATTCTCTCTCTCTCTCTCTCTCTCTATATATATATATATATAAAGTACACAAACAGCAACCATATGTTCATCACAGCACAATACTCCATTCCGCACAGTATTCTTGTATTCTGTTCTAAACCTACAGTATCTATTATTTAGTCACGTTATGTGGCTGTTTCCACACTGGGAGCATGAGGAAGGTCCACACAATGGAGGTTTTTTCAGTTTCTACTATTTTCTGTTTCCACAAGGTTAGACAAAGGACCATATGAACACAAACACACTGCAATTCCAGCTTCAGCACAGAATCAGAGATTTTACTCAATCAAGGCCTCATACAGGAGTCACTGCACCCGTCAAGGCACGAGCCAATCAAGCTTTAATGCTCAACAAAACGTGAGTTTACCCAAAGGACCATGCTATTATACTCAACAGCCCACGTGTGCGGCGGAATAATGCCATCTCCTCAATCACTCCTTCATCTCTGTCACCAGCGCTGTCAAAGCCAGCATTTCACCACACAAAGCAATGCATTACAATGGCCTGTTTACACTACAGAGACGTGACACGGGACGCCTGTCTACAGCAATCACAACACACAGCAATTTATGCATCGCATTCCCAACCCAATGTGCTGCGTGAGGAAGGTTTGTGACCTTTCATGTGAAAATATGCACTTGATACTGTAGACTAATAATTATTTTATTTAAAAAAGGGTTAACAGAAAAAAAAAAAATTAGTGACTAATTATTTTACTTCAAATAATTTATTCATTTAAATTATCTAAAAGACTGCAACTTGCACAATGCATTAAAGGGGCCATATGATGCGATTTCAAGTTTTCCTTTCTCTTTGGAGTGTTACAAGCTGATTGTGCATAGATAAGATCCCTGAAGTTGCAAAGACTAAAGTCTCAAAACCAAAGAGATATTCTTTATCAAAGTTAAGACTCTGCCACGCCCCCCTAAAACGGCTCATTCTAACACGCCCCCACATATCTACCTCACCAAAATAATGATCTTTAAAAAAGCATCATATGACCCCTTTAAATTATTGTGATCAATTATTTTATTTTAAATAACTAATTTTATTTAAATGATTAAAAACAGCAAGTTAAAATCTGAATGCATTATGCAGTGTGATTATTTTATTTGAATGATTATTTAAATACAAAATAGCAAGTTAAAAAGACAAATTTAATGCATTAAGTGTGATTATTTTATTTTTTATTATTTATTTAAATAATAAAAAAACAGCAAGTTAAAAGAAAAAAAAAGTAATGCATTAAATTACTGTGATTATTTTAAATATATTATTTTATTCATTTAAAAAACAGCAGGCTAAAAATGTCCATTTTAATGCATTGATTTAGTATGATTAATTAGTTTTAATAATTACTGAATTTAAATTATTACAGCCAGTTAATAAAGAAAAAAAAAATGTATGCATTAAAATGTTCTGACTGATTTTAATTTTAAATAAAGTATTTAATTTAAAAACAGCTTAATAAATTGTATTTAATTAATCTAGTGTGATTAATTATTTAATTTTAAATATTGAATTTTATTTCAATATACATCAAGGTAAATAAGCATGTAAATATGTACATAAACATACTTTTTCCCCCTAAAAACAGGGCAGTTCAAGCTTGACAGCCCTAAAAATATTGCCTTTTTATTTGTTTCCCAGTATTGGTGTAAGCTCATTTAACCAGCTTCACATTGGAAACATCATCTTCCGTTCACTGCTGTCAGTGACATGGTTTATATTCTTCTTTTACGTGGATGATACCTCAGCTGTATTGATTTACAAAGCAGTAATGTACTACTATGGCTCCAGCAGACCCACATTATTGTGTCTAAAGACAAGAGGTCTGACGTTACGGTCGTAGACGGACAGACGGACCTGAACCCTGGCGCTCTAAAGAACAGCACATGACTCTGTTATAAAGGCCAAACAGGACACATTAAGAAGACAATGGCTGAAACTGCCGGTAATGCTCAGAGCTAAGTTGTGTTCCCAAACACTTCGAGAAGTGAATGCCATAAGAGTCTTGCGTTATATGTTGTTCCTGCAGTAAATGACCGGGTCGTTAAGCAGCTAAAGAGCAGCAGGTCAGACAAACTGGAGTCAGGTAATACAACGAGCCAGTCTCTCTATAACAGAGCTGCCATGAAGAAAACAGTTACCATTACTATCGCTCCTTCCAACTACAGCATCTACAATGACATAAGACAATACGCCAAAAAAAATAAAAAATAATGATAACTAATCCAATACTTGTTTCTTACTAATTTTGGGGTACAGAATCCAAAAATAGTGTCTGTTTTGTTCGAGCATGTCCAAATATTATTATACGAATATAATTTCGTAGCATTGTTTGCTTTTGACAATCATTTGTGCAGTGAAGAAGTCTTGTATTCTCTCTCAAGCAGCAGAAAAACACCACAAACACGTGATTCCTGTCTTCTCCTGAGCAGAGATTACAGCTATTTGTTCTATTCACATCAATTCTCACCTGTATGATGGCATTGTTGTATGCCTAATCCTGATTTTGAGGATAGAATTATGGTCAGTGACAGAAGAAAATGCAAACGTGAGCCTGATGTTTTCTGCTTCATCTGTAAGTGTTTTTTTTTTGCATCCAAACAGTGACAGAAAATAACATGTATTGTGAAAAAACAAATGTGTTATGATTATTTTATTTTCAGTCAATGGCAATTTTCCTGCATTAATTTATTGTGAATACTTTTATTTTAAATAATTTATTTTATGTAAATTTTCAGAAAAGACAAGTTAAAAAATTAATGTATTAGTGTGATTAATTGCAATTAATTTACAGCAGTGTGTGTGTATATATATATATATATATATATATACACAGTATATATATATAATTTTTTTTATTTTTTTATCTTTACTTTCTGAATAAAAAAAACTGTACATGATGGAATGTTTTTATTAACATTTTTAACCCAGCATAATCTCTTTTCTTTTTCTTTTTTGCAAAACATTTCAACAAAAAAAAAAAGAAAAAAAAGTTTAAGTTATATAGTTGTGTAACAATAATAATACTAATAAAGATAATAAAACAATAGTAATAATAATAATAGTAATAGTAATAAAATGCAGCTGATTTTTAGGATTTTATTTTGTTACAGACATTTTTGTTTTATTTTTTGTGTTTTATGACCATATTTTGTCCAGACATTTTTGTTTTTTAAGATCTGAGATATATATATATATACATTTTTCTATGTCAATTCTCGCTTAATTCACAGATGACATTCACCCAGACATATACTTTCACAGAAAATAAAATCTTCAGTTGTTCTGGTGCATCTTCCACTTCAAACAGCCATTCAGAGCAAAAGCCGGGGCCGTTCTGCTCCTACGGCAAGGCTCTGGACAGCCACATGTCATTTTGAAATCTTCTTGTTAGGATGGAGAAGAAGAGAAAGCTGGATCTGTGCGCTCCTCCGGTTCCTCTAATGTTCTAGTGGCAATTGGAGGTTGTTCACTCAAGGGCAAAGAACGGCAGAAATCACAGCCAGCATTTTACCAGCCAGCATAAGATGGCTGGTAATATCTAATTAGGAGGAGAGAGACAAAATGAATGAAGGAAAGTGCAGGAGTATCAAGTGCCTCTCCAAATTTCCCTAGCCTTCTCTACTTAGCCCATGTTAATGGGAACATCATTATTTTACGCCCGAGTCGCTGCACCGCCGCCGTTGCCCCGGCGACAAGCTCTGTTGTTTATAGCCATGTTATGTGCCAAAGCTGGCGATTAAGCCGGTCCCCACGGACCTCATTATCCCTGACCTCTAACGCCACACCGCCATCCGCTGACAAACCCGGCGTCACAGGAGGTGCGAAAAAAGATGGCGCTTTTAAACGGCAAATGAAGATATTCCAGCCTTGAGGCTCCTACTTGGCAAAGAAGATGTAGGATTGACGGACACTTTGGATCACACACACTCAAGCGTCGTTCCTCAAGAAGGATGTCGATTAGAAAAAGAGCGAGTTGGCATCCAAGCATCGTTATTTCTGTGGTCTGAATTAGACAAACAAAAAGGCAAATGAAAATCTTGGTGCAGAGGGTTACGGGGAGCATCCTGCTAACTGTGAAGGGCACTTGATGAATATATTCATGATATCACTGCTGGAATCCGGAGGGGGTTGCAATCGGAAAGTTATCTTACACATCCTCTGTGTGTGTACATGTGTATGCACATCATAAATATATGCAACTTTAACCAATTTACAGGAATCCCTAGAGGCCAAGTAGATTGAAGGGATATTGGTCACAGAAAAACCCACGGAGAACAGAACTTGATTTACATTTCCAAGAGGAAATACCATTGTTTGCAAGGCAGCAAAACAAGAGAGACGTGAAACATATGTAGGCTACAGATTTCGGTTACCAAGGACAGTCGTCAAATATATACATTTTTGGCGTACAATATCATTTTATCATAGAATATCATGACTGGCCAATCAGAAGCAAGTGTTCCAGAGTTGTGTAAAAATGAATAAAATGCATGAATGAAAAATATGTATGAAAATGCATTGAAAAAAAAATCTATTCAGTATTAAAATAAATGCATGAAAGAAAACCAATCACAATTTGGTATGCAATTATCAGAACTATTTAATCATCGTTGGTTGGACTGTTTATGGAAGCTTGATTTCCGACACGGAAATATATATAAATAAATAAATAACAGACAGACAGACAGACAGACAGACAGACGGATAGACGGATAGATGGATAGATAGATAGATAGTGTGTTTACAACTTTTTATCTCACAATTCTGACTTTCTTTCTCACAATTGCGAGTTTACATCTCTCAATTTGGAGATTTCTTCTCTAAACTGCAACATTACATCTCGCAACTGAAAGTTATACATTTATAATTGTGAGTTAACATCTCGCAATTCTAACTTTATCTCAAGAATTTCTACTTTGCATCTTGCAATTTCAGCGTATAAACTCACGACTACACATTTATATCATATATAATTCTGAGAAAAAAGTTAGAATTGGTAGATGTACGCTCAAAATTGCAAGATGTAAACTCACAATTGTGAAATATAAACTCACAATGACGTATTTATTTTTTATCCTGTGGCAGAAACAGGTTTCCATAATTGTTGGTTGAAAACAAAATAGTGCTGTCAAACTGATTAATCGCATTCAAAATAAAAGTTTGTGTTTACATTATATATGTGTGTGTACTTTGTGTGTGTGTGTGTATGTATATATATATATATATATATATATATATATATACACACACACACACAAAGTACACACACATATATAATGTAAACACAAACTTTTATTTTGAATGCGATTAATCAGTTTGACAGCCACACACACACAATGTCAACACAAACTTTTATTTTGGTTGCGATTAATCGATTTGACAGCACTGAAACAAAACAAAACAAGCTGTATCTTCGATTATGTATGTTCAAGCTTGAAAAACAACAACCACTATTTGGTATCCAAATAAATTCAAGAGAGAAAAATTACTGCAATTTACAATAAACAATATCATCATTATCTGTTACAAGGAAGAAGAAAAAAACAACTCAAGCAGTATGCTCTAGTATGTACAGTATGTTCAAGCTGAATTAATTGAAGAAATCTGTGTAGTACAAGACGAGGCAGAAGGAATTCAAAGGGGTGCTGCTTTGCAAATACTGCAATAATGATATGCCATAGAGCATATGAGATTCAAACCGCATTAGCAAAAAGCAAAAGTGATCAAACATGGAAGCTTGTGAGAAGTGCATGTGTTGAATGTCATGGAGGGAACCGTACGCCACTGTCAGCTACTCTGAGGGAGTCATTAACTGTTGCACTGCATAGACACAGAACATGATTTTAACATATCGTTAGGCTTCTCAACCCTTCTCTCTCATCTCTGTAACTCCGTCCAGACGAGCGTTTGGATCTGACACCTACTGTAGCCCAGCATATTTCACACATGCCTGTGTTAGCAAGAAACAGGGCAAAAGACAACCAAGATCAGATGACAATGACCAATAATCCATATTACAATTGCTCTTATTTAATCAAAATCCCAAAATGTTAAAATCTACTTTGGTTCTGCATTATAAG
The DNA here is from genome assembly GCF_001515625.1 of Sinocyclocheilus rhinocerous. Lineage (NCBI taxonomy): Eukaryota > Metazoa > Chordata > Actinopteri > Cypriniformes > Cyprinidae > Sinocyclocheilus > Sinocyclocheilus rhinocerous. The sequence goes on from NW_015626390.1 coordinate 736,142, forward strand.
TACATGTGATCCACTAAAAGCAAAATACTGTATCTATTCATGTCTATATTCTTATTCAAGTATAAGAATACAGGCATTTTGTGTTTGGAAAGAGTTTGTATGTGTGTTTGTGTGATAAATGTGTCTAAATTAATTGGGTGAGATCACAGTAGCACCCTATACGACATATACAATACTTCCTGTGTGACCTCAGAAAGCGGAGACAATCCATGACATGAACACAAGACAGAGAAAAGGAAACAGAAGAAAGCTCCCACAGGAGTAATGTGCCAGCGTGTGTGACCTAGATATGCCACCTCACAGTGCATACTCAATGGGACAGTCTGATCACTCACACACACACACAAACACACACACACACACAGCCTCGGGGCAAGACAGGTGGAGGAAGGTTTGCTTACCTCTGAATCACTTTTTAATGATGGGCCATGCCTGTGCCTCTAAATACAGCACGTTTCACTGCATATACTGTAACTGTGAAAAAATATTTTGTGCCCAGGAAATATGTTGTGCAATTATTTGTAAATGTAGCTATGTATGAGCACGAGACGACAACAACAACAGCAAAATAGTTGAATATATGAACAAAAAACAGCTGTAGTAGCATGGTTGTCATTGCTTGCATTCATGCTGTTTTCTCCTTCGTGCAACCTTGTACAATCACCAAACCATCAGCGTCTTTCATTTTCTTTTTTCCCCTCGCTCACTTCTGTCCTGTCCTTTCCAGCCCTTTCTTTTCATTGTCTCCCTAGTGCCATAGAAATGTCCAATTACAACCTCCTGAAGACAAACGAGTTGAACAACTAGCACTTAAGGCATCATCAGCCTGGGAACAACAGAACAGAAGAGGGGGAAAAAAGGAAAGGAATCTGTCATTTACCGTGAAAAACATGACAGGGAAGATTGAATGGCGAGTTTGATCGTAATTGCCTTCCTTAGAAAGAAATGATACATATAATTCCACTCTGATTGGTATCAAATCATCAGTGTGAAAGCTATTTATCTTCTTTATTCATTTTGCATCACACGAGGCACTAAAAATGGTCTGAGAATGACAGAAAAAAGAGACAACAAAATAAAATGTGGAGAAGAAATAGTAAGAAATGAAGATGCTTTTAACTATTAAGAACCCATTATTGTTCGCGTTATTCAAAATGACATCACACACACACACACACTACACGTCTAGTGCTCTAAACCGAACAACCAACCACCTAAATAAATAAACAAAAATCTCATAATGTTAGTCTATGAGGATAAATAATTTTGTGGCTATCTGTAATGGCCTTAAGTAAGTTCCAGAGGCACACCAACAGTACACATTTTTGGATGTCTCCTTTATCTGTCTATATAGGAACAAGCTGATGACTTGAATCAGGTGTTTATTTGGGAAGAGTTCTAAAATGTGTACTCTTGGTTAGCCTCTACGCACAGTGTTGGGAAACATTGCCTTACGATGTATTGAACCCTAAATATTCCCTTAAAGTGACAGATCACCCAAAAATAAAAATTTGCTGAAAATGTACCCACCCCTCAGGCCATCCAACATGTAGATGAGTTTGTTTCTTCATCAGATTTAGAGAAATGTATTATTCTATCACTTGCTCAGCAATGGATGCTCTGCAGTGAATGGGTGCCGTCAGAATGAGAGTCCAAACAGCTGATAAAAACATCACAATAATCCACACCACTCCAGTCCATCAGTTAACATCTGGAGAAAACAAAAGCTGTGTGTTTGTAAGAAACAAATCCATCATTCAGACATTTCAACTGTTGCTTCCGTCTAAAATACGAGTCCTCTGTCCATAATTTTGCTTTTTCCAGTGAAAATGTTGTCTCGTCTTAATCAGACGAAGAGAGGGAGAGAGAGAGAAATCTGCACAAATCAAGCACTGTTTTCAAGGGAAAACCGTTCAAAACAAATCTGTGGGTGGATTTTTGATGTGAGAGGACAACAGGGGATGGACTTTTTCACTGGAGGACGCGTTATTATGGATTATGGACTCATATTTTGGCCAGAAGAGACGGTTTGAAGTTAAAACGTCTCAATGGATTTGTTTCTTACAAACACGCAGCATTTGGCTTCACAAGACATCAATTGCCTTGGACTCTCATTCTGACGGCACCCATTCACTGCAGAGGATCCATTGCTGAGCATGTGATGGAATGCTACATTTCTCCAAACCTGATGAAGAAACAAACTAATCTACATCTTGGATGGGCTGAGGGTGAGTAAACGTTCAGGAAATTTTCATTTTTGGGTGAGGGTGAGAACCCCTGGTTTACCAACTCCTAAACTGAAACTACAAGTCACCAGTCCAGGTCTCCCAACTACCTTTAGGAGGGCAGGTCTGTCATCTCCCTTAGTGTCATGTCATTCTTGCTGTAGAATAGATGCCCTCATCTGTCTTGTCTCTGAAACCTGCGACTCTAGTGTGAGTCTGGATGTGGGTGGTAAAGCCTCAGAGAGTCTTTGTGCCAAGTGTGTGGCCCTTTGCCAAGTTCTCAGCAGATATCCACCCCTCTATAGGTAACAAGTGGAAATGTTTGGCCATTCTTATAGCCAACAGTGCCTCCTTCAAGGTAGCTGACTACAGAGCCAAGGCTGGGTTGTGTAGCAATAGATCTTCTTTTGGCCAGAACCCCAAATTTAGTTCCAAAGAAAACTTACTTTTCATGGTCGCAGCCTTGATCTGTAGAACAATGTTAGTCCTGCCAAAGCAAGCGTTTCAATATTCATTACAGACGAATGATGATCCCGTCCCAGCTCCCATTAAAAGTCCAATTAATATTTTCCCCCAAAAAGATGGCAGCCCTGAATTAAATCTTGATTATCTCTCAGAGGAAATCCTTGAATATAACTGCACTCCTATATTACAGTTCACAACTCAGATTACTACAGGTCTCCAGGATTTCAAAAGTTGTATTACTTTTCTTAGCTGTGTCAGAACTTTCTGTTGGCAAATCTTGGGAAGGGATCTCATCCAAACGCATTCCTGCAGCACCTCAGCATGATCCACACCAACATCACCATCTGTCCCTGGAGATCAGCCAAAGCAGATCTGCTATAGGACTGTCAATGTACTTCTGTTCAGCCAGTCTAATACTTCAACCTTTGGTTGAAGGTTTTGTAACATTTCAGTTCTGCTCTTGGTGTCTATAGTTCTCTGCAGCATATAAATGGAGCAGACGTCTATGTCTCCTGAGCTGCTCACGAGAACACAATTTGCCATTTCTTCACAGATGGAGCTCCGTGGACGTGTTTAGCCTCCATCTCTTGCAAGTTGTTTATTGTAAGAGAAGCAATACCTAACTCAAACCAACTTAAATTCCAACTATCCAAGACTCCAAAAAGAATACAAATTCACACAAAATGAAGGTAAAATCTCAAAGCAAGGTGTCAATAAGAACATCTATAAGAACATTATCAGGGTGTAATAAACAATAATCAGCTTGGGATCTAACTCATAACAGGGTGGAATCCTGTACAACATTTAGAAGAAAGAAAGAATATATCAATAGTTTGGGATACACTGCAAGTGAGGCTTTCACCTTGTTAGCATCTCTTTTGCAGCCCGTTCTCATTGCATGAATATGTTCCTTGAGCCAAAACTACTTGACAACAATTTCCATATCCACATCAACACATCTGTCAAAAATCTGAAGGGAAAATGTCCAACCTCAAGGCTCGTTCATTCCTCTACTGAGTACAGATTTCAACTACTGGCACACTCAACTACTGTTTATTATCTACTGCATCATTCCCTCATCAGCAACCTCTGACACTGCATCGGCCTCATCATCTCGCTCCCCTCCTGACATTATTCCCAGCACTGTTTTGTAATTCTCTGACTCACTCTCAGTGTCTCATTACTGGCATCCCTATAGCTGGGCTCTTTTCTGCCCACTTCATTTACATTATCTACATAATTATTTTCACCCGCCTTATCTTACCTATTCAACTCTTCCACATTCATATCAACTTCCTTACTTTGGCTTAGTGTCCGAGGTTGTGGCCTTCCACTACTCTCTGTGCTTTAATTTTGTGGTTGTGTAATTACCATGCTGTCGATAACCCAAATGTTGCTGATTGCCATTTTCCTCGTCAAGTGGACGAGATATCGGTTTTCGGCCTCATCATCTCGCTCCCCTCCTGACATTATTCCCTGTACTGTTTTGTAATTCTCTGACTCACTTCTCAGTGTCTCATTACTGGCATCCCTATAGCTGGGCTCTTTTCTGCCCACTTCATTTACATTATCTACATAATTATTTTCACCCGCCTTATCTTACCTATTCAACTCTTCCACATTCATATCAACTTCCTTACTTTGGCTTAGTGACCGAGGTTGTGGCCTTTCACTACTCTCTGTGCTTTAATTTTGTGGTTGTGTAATTACCATGCTGTCGATAACCCAAATGTTGCTGATTGCCATTTTCCTCGTCAAGTGGACGAGATATCGGTTTATGACGCAAGTCGCAACATCGAAAACACTGAAAGCTCTCGGTTCTCAAATCTCTCCTGGTAATTAACATGGAAAGACACCACTAAGGTTTCATTAGACACGCTCAGAAACACACATACTTGTCTTGTGAATGAAAGGACATGTTCAAGTGCAGCACTTTTGCATCTCGCTAATGGAGTGTTTTTGACAGTGCTTGGAATCTCTCATGAAATGTTATGCTATCCATCACAAGTTGAGAGTACAAAGACATCTTATTGGCACTTCACTGCAGTAACTCAAGATAAACATTCTCCTTCATTTGTTGCCTTCCCATTGGCATGAATGTACCTCATACTCCGTGGTCACTTGCTCATCTCCCTAAATTGTTAAATGGCTAGTGTTATCAGACTTGTTATCAGAGTCTGCAAACGCTAATAATTTGTTCTTTCTGGCTCCGTCTTACGCCGTCTCCGGATCTCTTCCTCCATTTGTCTGATAAAAGCTCTCACAATGCTCTTCACAAGCTGTTTTTGTTGTCTTGTTAAGGTTATCATTGTCCCGAGGGACACAATTCACAAAGCAAAAAGTGCCGTGCTTTTACGCTGATCAAAACAAAGTGATTCTCAATGTAGCTTCAGCAGATCAGAGCTCTTAGAAATGCAGCAGTCTGTTGATCACAGGAATAATTGCGGTTTAGGCTCTTATTCAAACCTGAGAGCAAATATGCCTGAACAAACCCTGAGCTATTCAAGTCCTGCCTCTCTGACAAAGCCTTTACAAATTTGAGAGATATACCGGTGTTTGGTTTCGACTTTGCCCAGATTTCAAGTTCGATTAACTACCTTACATCCACCCCCCCCTTAGTACCTTGTTGACCCAAAGGGACTGGAAACCGGATGCAATGACATGATAGCTCCAAATGCAATTGCACCTAATGGTTCGGTGATGGGCAGCTAGTGGTGTCTGATCACTTATGAGGCTTGAACAGAGCGGGCCTCTCATTGCACCCAACTTGGACGCCCAACTTGGTTGACTTGGCTAAATCTCTCATTTCAAAACGCACAATGATGAGCAATAACCCTATGCGTGGGATAATGCATGCTTAATAAAAGCTTTTAAATTAAATTCCATTCATATTCAATGGGAATCTCTGTTATATCAATTACTTTATTTATTTTATTGTGTCGCCGGGAGCTCATCTTCTGGAAGGCGGCTCTGGTTATACCCCTGTGCACCCTGCTGTGAGCGGAGGCTGTTTGATTGGCAGGTGGATAATGGAATGGTGGGATAGAGGTGAAAATATCTCCCTCTGTGACCCCTGAAGGAAGCCTGTCGATGAATCAGTTCAGACCACCACGGCGAGGACTGTTTTAAGAGAGAGATATGATATTTACACAGCCCCGTGTTAAGCCTACTGAGGGACAATCTCACTTCTTTTGTTTTAATTTCTTTTCATTTCAGGAGGTCATGACACAAACAACACCTCTGTCATATAGAGGAGACAGATGGGCGACACCACCCGAGGTGCTGGCATTTTGACAAATGATCACTTTGCAATATCTCAAGTCCTCTGTGTCTCACTTCCTGTTCACTGTAACGCTCCTTAAAGGTGAAGTGGGCAATTCTTTGACCATGTTGTAGGGAACTATTAGTGGCTAGCTAGTTATGCAGAAATGACGAAACTGACAATACATAAATGCTGAATACTTTTACATTTACGCATTTAGCAGACACTTTTTACTACCTTAAAAAAGAGAAACTTTAAGATTTTACTTTAGTTTGGATTTGAATCAAAATATAAGGGAAAATAACACTGCAGCATATTAATAATGAACAAACAAAGTTTTAGAAAAAGAACAATCTAGTCAGAATGTGTAAGTCACAATGAATGTGCAGTGTCTGTAACAGCACACTATAACACGTCTAAAACAAGGGAGGAAATGACTATCGCAAAAAGACAATATTGTATTATAATAGCATAGCCATTTTATTTTAGTAGTACATATTTTGACAAGGACTTTTTAAAGTATTTTTGGTGAATTGTAATGAGTTGAAATAAAATGTTCAAATATTTGGTTTAATTTATCAACTTACTTTTTCAACTTAAATTTTTATCAGAATAAGATTAAGATATTGGCCTTAACCATCTGATGCTCTTCTGCTATTTTTGACTGAAAATGTCAATTTTTATCTTTTTTTTTTTACTTCTTACTTCATAAGTATAGCACAAAACTTGATAAAAGGTTTTGGCACTTATTATGCGTGAACACTCACACAATCATGGACATGACTCAAAAAAGTTAAATGGTCCTGTTTTTTTTTTTTTAAACAACTTGTTTAGCTTTATGGCTATTTTCTCACAGTTGTAGAGTAAAAAATGTTTTGGAAAATACATATTTCATATAAAATTTGGAAAACTGTTTTTTTTTTTTGTGCATTTTTCGAAACAATATTTTTAAACTTCTATAACTTTTTATTTCATTTTAACAGGTAACAGGTAATAAATGGATTATAACTATTGCATAAATATAATTTAGTGATATAAAAAATCCCCTAAAATACAAAATATATGTAAAAAAAAAAAAAAATTAAAAAAAAAAAAAAAAAATTAAAAATTAAATATAGTATATTTCATTAAAAAAAAAAAAAAGTAATTTTTTTTACCACAAGAGGAGTACCAGAGGGTTAAAATATATTTGTGAAAAGACATCAAAAGACAAACCAAAAACTGTGTAAAAATTTAACACTGTTTATGTGTCCTTTCAAAAAATATCTAGACAAACAACTGTAGATATTATGACCACTTTCCACAGCTCACATCTATCAAAGTTTTGGTCATTACATATGGCAGCTTCATTTATCTGTGACTGAGGCTGAATATGGTGAATGTAACTGGTGTGCTGTTCTCCAGTGTTTCCATAATTACCTCTTCATGGTAAAGTGTTCTGTGTTGCGTTAAACTAATGAGTGAGAATGTACTAATTTGGAACAATTTGAGGGATCTGGCTGTGCAAATGGAAAAGCATATAAACGCCTACATCATGCATCTAAGCCCTATGTATAGAAAGGTACCATTACCCACAATCCTCCCCAGCAACATGTTCACTCAACAAGGGAAAATAACAAAGCTGGTTGGGGGGAGGCATCTGCGCTCTTCCCCCTTCGGACCCCCTGAGGTCCCTGAGGCCCCGCTGTCGCTCAAGGCTGGAGGTTGTGATGGGAGTTCAGGATGGTGCTACATGGAGGTTTGAAGGTTAGTGAAGGGGGAAGGGTCTGTGGGGTGTGGGTGGAGTAATTCAATGTGAGAGGGCATCAGGACTCGCAATTACATCCTATTAATAGTGTCCACTAATGCAAGCCGTAGAGGCATGTCTGCCCCTGAGCCAAAGTTGCCGTGACCAGTCACGTGAAAACAGGAGTGGTTTTCTTTATCTCTAACACTCCACCTCCCTGTGCCCCAGTTCACTCCGATACACTCGTTTATGTCTTTTACTTCTGCTTCCATCCATTATTTCTCCCCTCTTTCAGCACATATTACTCAAGCCGCCCATATCTTTGAGGCCAATGAGCACATCTGCCCCCTCTGACCATTAAAGGTATAGTTCAAATTAAAAATTAACTTTCCGTCATTATTTTTTTATATTTTAATTAGGCCTGTCAATTTAACATTTTAATTTGGTGAGATTAATCATGGAAAAAAAAATATGTTAAAGTTATTAATGCATTTAATGCACGCTAGACCTTTATGTAATATTACATTACACAGAGCAGATGAACATGATGCACGAAGAAAAAAAATTACTGGGTAGTGAAGCCTATTAGAATGCAGTTATATGCCCCTGAAATTCAAGATATGGAAGCAAACATGCCCCGTACAGGTTTTTGTCTTATATTTATACCATGTGATATTGTTTAGCAATATGGCAATACTGGCGGTTTTAGTTTCATATTTACATATGAAAAAATAAATAAATGAATAATTTCATAAATAAATAAATGAATCATTTAATTTAATTCATTTAATTTAATACTAATTTAAATATGTATTATTTAAAAAAAAAACATTAATGTCCATTTAAATCTGATTAATAATGCTAAAATAGCATTATGCAATTCCAGTTGCAGTGTAAATGCATTCATGCCACCTCTGAAGAATCTGTGCCACTTCACATTTAGCCTTAAGAGTTTATCTGATAAACTGTTGAATCAAACATTTCTTTCTAAAGCTACTTCATAATGTCTATTCAATGTTTTTTGTTTATTTATTTATTTATGTTTGTTTGTTTTTTTATCATTTAACACTATAATGACTTTAAACTGTCTTTTGGGGGGGAGGGATTTCTTAGCACAAATTGATGTGCAATTAATTCACAATTAATTTGATTAATTCATTGGCTCATCATGTAATTAATTAGAGAGAGAAAAAATCAATTGCTTGACACCCCAAATTTTAACATCAAATATATTTATTTTTAAGATATAAAATATATTCATTTGAGTTTGGAATAATATGAGGGTGAACTGTCCTTTTAATGTCACACACAGATCAGGTGCAGTGAGCCGCATGACATGCCAACAGGGTCGTGTGAGGTGTGGACACATCAACAGGCCTTATACGGTTAGGAGCTGATGTTAAAGGCCGGGTCAAAGAGAATGTCAGACAAGTTTATGGTGCATGTATGATAAAGCCTGTAGGACAAGCGAAGATGAGTGGCATCTAACCTCTTTCAGGTCATTTGTTGAATGCTTGCACGCATGTCACAGTTCATAGCTGATGACCTATTCATTCGATCCATGTGCAGTCAGCATGACATCTAACACCCATAGATATACAGCCGCCTCACGCACCATGTGTTCTGAAGTAAGGCTTACATCAAGAGCTGCCATTAAGCTACAGTTATAACACCAAGCATGCTGCTGTCAGATTGCCCAGCTGTTGCTAAGGCATTGGTAAGCGGTTGTTAGGGTGCTCTGGGTGGTTACCTATTGGCCCAAATCAAAACAGTTCATCTTTAAACCTCTATGATATTATGGTTCTGGCCTCTAGAAACCCTAACCCCCAAGTATAATAATAATAATAATAATAAATATGGCAAATGAAGAACTTTTTTTACTGAAATGATTTCAAGGAAAAAAAAAATATTTAGCTCATGACTTCTACAACACTTTTTAGCAAAATAATTCTAGAACCTTTTTTAAAGGGAAACAAATAAATAATTATGTAAATAATTGAATTTATTCATTTGGAAGCAAATTCTATAACTTTTTTGAAGTGAATTCTAGAACACTTTTTGAAAAGTGAAATAAACAAACAAACAAATAAATAAAAAAATAATGATATGGCGAATGAAGTAAATTCTTTACTTTTTAATGAAATTAATTTTCGAAGCTTTATTGAGGATGAATACTAGAAAACTTTTGGAAAAGTGAAATAAATCAACAAACAAATAAATAATAATAATAATAAACCCAAAAATATGGTTAATTCATTAAATTCTAAAACCTTTTTTAATCAAATGAAATTTAGCACCCGAGCGTGACTGAGAGTGAGATTTTAAACCTTTAAGAGTGAATTCCAGAACACTATTGACAACTAAAACAATTGAATAAACAAACACACTAACAAACAAATACATCTGCAATGATATGGCGAATTAAGTAAATTATAGAACTTTTTAATGAAATGACATTTAGCACCTTTATTGAGAGTGTATTCTAGAATTGTTTTGGCAAAACAACAACAAAACAATCTAGAAAATGTATTCTGCAACCTTTATTTGGTGAGCGAATTCTAGGACTTTTTTCACAAATAGATTCTACAACCAAAAAACTATTTTATTCAATTTTGCTGCCTCCACTTGCCTGGTCATTCATTCAGCTGTTTGGTATTTCTGGATTAGTGATTTCTCTCTCGCTCTTCTTTGATCACCTCATCTCTCTCTTCCTCTCTCTGTCTTTCAGCTCTGATTTTAATGCTCTTCCAGTCAGTGTGTCCATTAAGCGCAGAGCTCATCAATGCACGTTTACTCACGCATGCAGATGAGCTCCAATTGCAGTGTATTGCAAATGCGTCAGAGACCTCCTTGTGTGTGTGTGTGCTTCATACTGAGATGGAAGAGATAAAAAAGTGAAGGGCTACAGTTAAATGGGCCTTGAGAGACTCCAGATGAGTGTGTTTTGCAGAAGTGAATCTGTATGTGTGTGAACAAAAACACAATGAGAGAGAAGAGGAGTTGAATGTTAGTAATCCATACTCTCCTGGCAAGGTGTGTGTGTGTGTGTGTGTGTGTGTGTGTGTGTGTGTTTCTGATGGCTCTCAGAGGAGGGGTAGATGTAATGAGAGTGAAGGAGGACGCTTCTGTGCTGCGTGAGCGTCTCCGCTGGGGTCCAGACCTGCGTTCCAGTTCTTAATGAACATTCACAAGCCTTCCCACTCCCTCACTAAATGCATACACATCTCCACCTCTGACTCCTCTGCTATTGAGTTAATTTGACCTCCTTCCATCTATAATTGTTGGTGGGTTTGCTAAGTAGACAATATATTACTATTGCTCCTATTAGAGTTACAGCTTTGAACATAATCATACCCTTAAGTATTAAACTTTGACATGTCACTTGTCAGCTTGTTACGGAAAACTGCATTATATGCAATTTTCTCTTAGTGACTGGTTAAAAAAACGATTGGTTTGATAGAGGGACCTGGGCTACATCTAGCCACCAAAGTTATCCCAAAATTGACCAGAAATGTGAAATCTGAAAGAACAGATTGCGTGGATGATGTAAACGCAACTGTTTTAAACGCAAATGTTAAATCTTCCATTAGGCTAGCGGGTTTTTTTTTTTTTGACTTATAAATTTCCCTAGAATCAGAAATTGATGAAATTTGGTATGCATCCTCACATGGCCTTGAAACCCATGTGTACCAAGTTTTGTGAACTTTGGATTTTGTGTTACAAGCCAATTTAGTAATTATGTGCAACGCCTGAAAATGTTATTGGCTCAAATCTGTGATTTAACAAATCAAAATTCTTTTGACAACTTTTTGTCAAGGTTGTCTCTAGATGATATACGCCAATTTTCATGCAAGTTGGATGAACAGCCGGGAAAGACTTCAAAAACTGAGCCCATATGGTTCCTGAGACATAGGCTAGAGAAAAATACAAATACATAACTCTTCACAGAGCCGCCCTGTTGGCAACTCCCAAAAATGGTAAACAACCTCTTCTGGGACACTTTTAGGATAAAAAAAATGAACAATAAAAACAAAAAGAAAAATACTGAGAAGCATAAAACCAGCAATAGGGTTCCAAAAGCCGAGAGCAGGGGTTGTGAAAGCTGCCAGCAGTGTGTGATGACAAACACCTGAAGCTCATTCTGCCTCATCACTGAAGCTGTAAATCCAAAACAGCTCCTCTCCTTTGGGAAGGCCAGCATGGACTAAGCATGGACCAGGTGTTCTCAAGGTCTCAGTACGACACGAAGAGCCTGAGCGTGATGAGCACACCACAACCTTGGGTGACCTCCAACAACGTCCAGCATTACAGCGTGTTTACCATGCGCTTCAGCTCTAAAGCAACATGTGATGAATAGTGGACATGGTTGGGGAAGTTGAGGTTGAATCAACAGCCAGCATTGATTGGTGGGGAGCATTACTTTCAAAAAATGCGGGGCTACAATATTCTGTATTTTTTTTTAAATATTGTCTACAAATATTGTGTCGCTACAAATAACATCTACAACAGTATTACACACTCTCAGACCTACAACACCCATCATGCTCAGACATATTATAACTCCTATAAAGGTAAGGTCACATTAGCAACATTTCTTTAGTTTAATTGTCAATAGCACTGAGATTTATAAATAACAGCTCAGTGTTTGGTCAGTTTCAAACCAATTTGCATTAACATAAAATCTGCCACAAGTATTTGCCATTAAATAAAATAAAATGAAAAATAATAGAAAATTCTAGTGAAAACACAGTTTCACTGAAATATAGAGTTTAAAATATACTACTACTACTACTACTACTACTAATAATAATAATAGTAAAATTAAGGTGGTTGTTTTGCCAGGCAAGTATCACTAACATTCAATAAACAAACAAACAAACAAACAAACAAACCAAACCAAACCAAACCAAACCAAAACAAAACAAAACAAAACAAAACAAAATAAAATAAAATAAAATAAAATAAAATAAAATAAAATAAAACAAAACAAAACAAAACAAAACAAAACAAAGGTCTTTCTATAAGTAACAATTGTGTGTGTGTGTGTTTTTTTAAATGGGACATGGGATTTGTATTTGCCAGTAAATAAATTAAGCAGAAAAGTAATGCACCATATCTACTATCTGCTAAATTAAGTAAAAATGCACATATCTACATGTTTATTGTGAATGATTCATCCATGTGTGGTCTGGTGACTTCTTCAATCAATCAATCAATCAATTGTCTACAAGCTCGCATACATTTTTGAGTGAAACGCCCATATCTCAAAATCCAACCAACAACCTATTGGATTGAACCAATTCCTCACCCTACATTTCTTTTTCTTTTACGATAATCTGATGCACTTGAAATTTACGCCACGATACTGAAGAAAAAGATCTGTCTGTACTTCCATTTCATGACAACTCTGAAAATTTGATTAGTACCGGAAGTATGTAACACGCGTTAATCATAATGTTACACCAACAATTGTGCCCCCACTACTAAACACTGATTAAAATGAATGCTGAAGTCCTCACGCTCCTATTCCTAATTAATTAATCAAATTCAGCTCAAAACACAGGGCACACCCTAACATGTCATTATGGCCTAGTAATTGTCCATCGCATTCATTCTACAGGACAAAAGAGTGCTGGAGTGGTGGAGCACGAATCAAGGGGCACTAAAACTAACCCTTTAGTGCTCCTGAAACATGACCTGGAAACACTTGTAGTTTTTATTGTTCATTACGGAACAGCATGCAAAGCACTACGCTAACTAATTCCATTACGCTAATCCGCCTCAAAACAACATATTGAGCAGATAAGAGTGTGGATAATTTATGCGGGATTCAAATGAGCACCAAATCAGAATAATTAATGAAGGCCCCGGCTTAATTAGCCTGGCACTGGGAAACACTTCCTGCGTTCTCAACCAAATGGATGCACAACGCGTTATTTCAAAGAGCCCAGAGGGGCAGGAGACCAGGAAAGCACCTTTTCATGATAGCAGCCCCCAAAAGTGTGTTATCTGTACTTGTCTCGTCCCTCTGGAGGAGCTTTGCGAGGAGAAGCCGAGTAAATGTTAATCCTCCATATGGATTTATTTTCAAAATTAACCGATTCCGCATTTGCTTCGACCTCTTTGTAGGGTGAAGTTGGCGGTGAAATTTTGCAAATCAGTCACAGTTGGGGTGACATTTAACTAGGCAACAAAGCTGTTTACAGGAACATAAAAGCTACACGTTTGCTGCCATGCACATTAATGTGTATATTTCAGAAAAGTTTCCAGTCCAGCAATTACCAGTGATGAATATAAGCAGGAAACCTATGCATTGATGAATAAAACATGCCCTTATTAAAAATAACCTCCATCTAAACAGCCTCTGGCATCAACAAATCATAGCAAGAGTGTGGGTCAAGGTAAAAAAATAAATAATAATAAAATAAAATAAAATAGTACCAGGGAGTCCCCAGAAAAACCTAAGGCCTTTCATTATACCTGAACATGTCGCCCAGGCCCTTCAGCACGCCTTTCTTGGCTTTGCTCTTGTCTTTCTTGTCTTTCCCTCCTCGCTCCTTCTTCTTGTCCTCTTTGGTGCGTCCTCCGTTCAGCTGTTTCTCTGTGTTGGAGGGTGGGAGGGTGAGGTCCATGGCCGTGGAAATGGAGTCGCGGCCTGATCGTGAGCTCTCCTCTGTATCTTCTTCCACTGAGATGGTGGAGAGAGAGACAGATAAACATCAATGTTGAACTCAAGACTATATGTAAGTCACTGCAAGCTCTTAAGAAAGAGCAACGAACACTTAGTCGCACAAGGTTAGGTTTGCCAAATAAAACCAAAAACAACACACTAGCAACCACCAAAAATACCCTATCAAACATCTAGCAACTACCCATTACACTTTAGCAACCACTTGTTAAATAATAATACCGTATTGTCCCGAATATAGGACAATGTTTTTTTCTTGGAAATACATCTGAAAAAACGCGGTCGTCTTATATTCAGGGTCTAGACTTTGACATGTCAATAATACACCCACAACAATGGATGCACAACGCGTTATTTCAAAGAGCCCAGAGGGGCAGGAGACCAGGAAAGCACCTTTTCATGATAGCAGCCCCCAAAAGTGTGTTATCTGTACTTGTCTCGTCCCTCTGGAGGAGCTTTGCGAGGAGAAGCCGAGTAAATGTTAATCCTCCATATGGATTTATTTTCAAAATTAACCGATTCCGCATTTGCTTCGACCTCTTTGTAGGGTGAAGTTGGCGGTGAAATTTTGCAAATCAGTCACAGTTGGGGTGACATTTAACTAGGCAACAAAGCTGTTTACAGGAACATAAAAGCTACACGTTTGCTGCCATGCACATTAATGTGTATATTTCAGAAAAGTTTCCAGTCCAGCAATTACCAGTGATGAATATAAGCAGGAAACCTATGCATTGATGAATAAAACATGCCCTTATTAAAAATAACCTCCATCTAAACAGCCTCTGGCATCAACAAATCATAGCAAGAGTGTGGGTCAAGGTAAAAAAATAAATAATAATAAAATAAAATAAAATAGTACCAGGGAGTCCCCAGAAAAACCTAAGGCCGTTCACTCTACCTGAACATGTCGCCCAGGCCCTTCAGCACGCCTTTCTTGGCTTTGCTCTTGTCTTTCTTGTCTTTCCCTCCTCGCTCCTTCTTCTTGTCCTCTTTGGTGCGTCCTCCGTTCAGCTGTTTCTCTGTGTTGGAGGGTGGGAGGGTGAGGTCCATGGCCGTGGAAATGGAGTCGCGGCCTGATCGTGAGCTCTCCTCTGTATCTTCTTCCACTGAGATGGTGGAGAGAGAGACAGATAAACATCAATGTTGAACTCAAGACTATATGTAAGTCACTGCAAGCTCTTAAGAAAGAGCAACGAACACTTAGTCGCACAAGGTTAGGTTTGCCAAATAAAACCAAAAACAACACACTAGCAACCACCAAAAATACCCTATCAAACATCTAGCAACTACCCATTACACTTTAGCAACCACTTCTTAAATAATAATAACGTATTGTCCCGAATATAGGACGATGTTTTTTTCTTGGAAATACATCTGAAAAAACGCGGTCGTCTTATATTCAGGGTCTAGACTTTGACATGTCAATAATACACCCACAACA
>NW_015626390.1:752342-752703 GCF_001515625.1 Sinocyclocheilus rhinocerous
CCAAAAGGTACATCTGGAAAAAGGGGGGTCGTCTTATAATCAGGGTCGTCTTATATTCGGGCCAATACGGTAATAATAATAATAATAATAATTAAAGTGGCTGTTTTGCAAGTTTCACTAACCTTTTCAATAAAATAAAATAGAATAAAATATCTCTAGTGATTTATTTAATAGTAATAGTAGACTGAAACCACAGTTTCATTGAATGATGATACTACAACTACTACTATTAATTATAATATTTTTACCAGGCAAGTAGCGCTAAATAAAATAAAATAAAATTAAATAAAATAAAATAAAATAAAATTAGAAAATAAAATAAAATTTCAGCTTGTTGCTAAATAAAATAAAATAAAATAAA
>NW_015626390.1:752937-781860 GCF_001515625.1 Sinocyclocheilus rhinocerous
AAATTAAATTAAATAAAATTAAATAAAATTAAATAAAATTAAATAATAAAATAAATTAAAATAAATTAAAATAAAATAAAATAAAATAAAATAAAATAAAGAAATAATGTCTAGCAATTTGTATAAGCGTAGCTCAACTGATACCATAGTTTCACTGATAAGGAATTTGGGCTAATTTAGTGTCTCAAAGCAGAAACGGTCAACGGTCTGACTTCTTTAAACATTGACTTAATAAAACATCTTAATGAGACCTCGTCTTCAAGTCCAACTATATCTAACTGAGGCTCGTGAGCTCCTCATCTTGCCTGAATCTCTTTAGATTTTTCCTTAGCTGAGTTTTACCTCAGAGGTTACTCAATCTGAAGGAACCCCATTATCTTTTTGCTTCTAAAGGGTCACATCTTCCCACCACAGTTCGGCGGTCTCAAATTCGGTTTCTCAGGAGCAGTGAAGGAAGCCTATTAGCGTTACTCCTCACTGACCCAATAAAACTCATGTAGAAAGTGAACTTAGAAGTTCAAAAGGCTAAAGTGCACCAGAAGAGGCTCGTCTTCTGTTCACCTCACCGCTCTGAACGAAGTTTCTGCAGTACCACATCTATAGCCTGTCTCAACTTCTGCAGTTTTTTTGACCATCGGTTACTGTATAATAGTTTCTTCTGCTAAAGCTGAGGTCTAGACATCATGCAGTCAGAATATAAAAGCCCTGGAGTTTGACTGGATGCTTTGATTGTATAGAAAAGAGCAGACTGAATGTACTGTGTTGGGGGCAATGCATTACAAGTAACGCAAGTAACGTAATCAGATTACTTTTTTCAAGCAACTAACACATTACTTTTTAAATTTACAAGAAAATATCTGAAGTTACTTTTTCAAATAAGTAACAGCAGTTACTTTGTTTTCCCAAGTATTGACTGACGGCTCTCCGGTTGCCATGTTGAGAGAAATCAGGAGCGAGTGCAGAGGCGTTGTGTGCGCTGTGTGAACATGATTTTACAGTAGATCTAGACTAAATGTGAACATGCATTTACTCATCTCACTCGCACAAAAAAAAGATTCAGTATTCCTCAAAATGAATAAAAATTGTGAAAACGCAAACTCAGAATATTACGCAAACCTGCAATATTTAAATGTTAAATAACACAGATGTATTAAATCCCATTTTATTAACCAATATCTTTGCTGCTGAATTTCGATGAGCTAATTCAACCATACTAATAAGCAAAAATGATAAGCGTAACAATTGTGTTTTTTATTGCTAAAGATTTGATTTTTTTTATATTAAAGACAAACAAGTCCAGCCCAGATTTAAAAAGTAATGCAAAAGTAACACAAAAATAATGCAACACATTACTTTTCATAAAAAGTAACTAACACAATTAGTTACTTTTTTTAGGGAGTAACGCAATATTGTATCACATTACTTTTAAAAGTAACTTTCCCCAACACTGCTGAGTGTGCTTCAGAATAACTCTTTTTGTGTTCCACGTTTTGAGTTTGGCGATCATTTCAGAAAGAATTGCATTGCTGACCGAGTATTTTATCACGTCACCACACTATTAAGATGTTTACTTGGAAGACAAAGAGTTCATCTCTTCTAATGGACAAGCCGAAGGAGGATCATATTCTCAGAGCACTCTTAACATCTGATAGCCCATGAATTTTGTAACGCTGATTTTATGGATTCCAGTCAACGGGATGATGTATTTCATTAATGATATATTAATGCAAGTACTTTGATGCTGTTTTGGAAAAGCGAGCGACTCTCTGTGGGAACATTTTATTTTGAAGTATCGTTTGCAATGCTAATTCACCCTCCACCACCTATCTTCGTGATACGCCGCATATCAGTATAATCATAAGGGACCGCAGCTGGCTGATATTGCTCATTTCCATTTCAGCAAGCGTCTGATTACAGCTACTGTCTCCATTCCTGATGGTCTGGACGTGATTAATTTGTCACTAATTGTAAGTTTAAAAATGCTCAGAAAGGAGGAAAAAAATAGAGGGCACTAAAAGCAAAGTGCTTTTGAATAGAGCGATGTAACGGCGGAGATGTGGCGCTGGAGACAGATGCCTGTGTGATTAGAGCTTATTAATAACCAACAAATCTCTGACGCGAGTGAGAACTGGAACAAAAGCCTCATGAAAGCGAGAGACCGTCACGGATATTTCCATATGCTCAGATGAGCGGTTTAACGTTCCTTTTGTTTTATTCACTTGTGCAATTCTGTCATTCTGCCATCTACTGAAACAATATCCGAATGGATCAGCATAAGACAAGGAGTGTGTGAAATCAGTGCATTGAACAATTACAGAGTTCTTTTTTTAATAAATCCAAACCTTTTTCAGCTCAGGAGATGATAATAATGCTAACAAGATTTAGTTGGATATCATTTTCATCCATTTGTTTTCTCGAAGGCTACTTATCGGATGGCTGAGAGCAAAGGCGACCAAGCTCAGATGCATTCAGCAATTAAAACTAGCCTTTGAAATGAGTCATTGTGGACATTTCTACATCTTTTCATGCTGTCATGGAAATGATTCTGGATAGTCTGAGCATCAACGAATGTTCAAAAATGTCATTCTTGCCTTCAGAAAGATTGACTCTCAGGAGACGAAATGAAAAATAATAGGTAACATTTTATTTTGATAGTCCACTTTAGACATTCTACTGACTTGAAGTAAGCGCGTTCAAGTCATCTCGGAAATAACTTTTGTTAAGCCCAGAGTTGACAGAGTGTCATTATTTTTTGCATTTAATTTTAAATATTTTATATTTTAAATATTTTTATTTACAATAAAACTATCTTGTTGCATCGAAGAAGAAAAAAAAACACGGAAATATTGTACAATCATGAACCTTCATTAATAAAAAAAAAAAAAAAAGAATCATTTAAAAAAATCACACTCTTTACTGATCATTTCAAGTAGAGTTTAAACATTTTATTTTAAGATTTTTTTTTTTTTTTAAGAAAAGGTGCATCCATAACTTGCGCATGAACACACCTGATGTTGTAATAACGACTTGTCAACTCGTAAACCAGGAGGGGAAGTTGACTACATTTCAACTAGCAGTCATTTTAATTAGAGCATTAGTAAACTGTCTGCTTAATATCTGCTAACACTTTATTTTGATGGTCCGCCAACACATTTTACTTACTATAAGTAACTTGCAACTCTAAAAAATCCTGGGGTATTTTTTTTAACCCAAATGCTGGGTTTTTTGGGTTATTTTTTCAGTGTTTGGGTAGTTTTTGTGTTACTCAGATCCTGGGTCAGACGTAACCCAGCGGTCGAGTTATTTATTGCGGATATTGTGTGTCCTCTTCAGGAGAGAACAGTTCTAAGCACCATCGAATTGATGCATTTCTTCATTAAAATACAGGTTTGTGTACATTTTATTTTATCTATAAAATCGTTACTGTGCTGTATATCGTTCAATTTTATGCTAAAGTGGACTATTGAAATAAAGTGCAACCAATAAAACAGGGAAGAATGCATTGGACAGGGCTCTTCTTATTTATAAACATCCCTATTAAGTTGAAAAAGCAGATTCGTGCCTATAGAGTTGCAGTCAATACAGCAGCGACTTCACAGATCAATGGTGTTTTCATTAAAACGGTTATCACAGTAAGTTACGGTTCTGCTAATTGTTGACCGAAATGTAAAAAGAAATGAATTACAGTAATTAACGGCAAATTTCAGCTACACAGGACTGAGTGGTAAATGTTTTGACACCGCAATCAAAAGACATAATTAGTCATCTCCTTTTGACGTGCCACGGTATTCATTTCTCCTTTAGAACGCCGATCACTTCTAATGGAGTCTTGAAATTGGCACTCTGGCTAAAAACCCGGTGGGAAAAAGAGCCGAGCGCATTTCAGTCTGATATTTAAAAACATAAAATACAACGAAACACAGCCCAAATCATTTTCCCGGCTGGATATCTCCCAGTGACACATTTTTTCCTCGGGTGATGCCAAATTCACATTTTATGCAAATAAAAGTGTCTGTGTGGAAAGAAAAAGCCTGCCCTTATCTGTCAACTTTTGACTATTAACCTCGGTGACAGGCACAGGCAGGTTCCTCTTATCCAAATTGAAAAACAGAGTTATTTGAATATTGGAAGACAAGAAATGCAATATGCTTCTACCGCAGAATCGCAAAACACAGCCCAACTCATTTTCCCAGCTGGATATCTCCCAGTGACACATTTTTTCCTCGGGTGATGCCAAATTCACATTTTATGCAAATAAATGTGTCTTTGTGGAAAGAAAAAGCCTGCCCTTATCTGTCAACTTTTGACTATTAACCTCGGTGACAGGCACAGGCAGGTTCCTCTTATCTAAATTGAAAAACAGAGTTATTTGAATATTGGAAGACGAGAAATGCAATATGCTTCTACCGCAGAATCGCACGCATTTGCCCTCTATTGCTCCGCTGAAGAGATAAGACAGTATTTAGCCCAATGTGGACACAGCTTACAAGAACAAAGCGATTGAGGGAAATAATTTGACTCTTTTGAAAAAAAATTCTGCTTGCTTTTAATGGAATCTTTTAATGGAGAACAAAGAGATGGCGTGGTTTTTCCCCCTGGCAGGTGTTATTAAACAGACAGGTCTGTCGGACAGACTTAACTCATTTTACAGCACTAGGGACTAACACTGTATTATTGAACTCAGATCGCAAACCGTGTGAAACTATATGTTTTATTACTTCCAGCTAAAAAATGCAGTACTTGTCAAAAGTTTGGAAACATTACGATTTTTAACGAAGTCTCTTCTGCTCACCAAGCCTGTGTTTATTCGATCATAAACACAAAGATTTGAATGGTAGCATATCATGGTTTTTGCATAAAAATGGTTTCCAACATTGCTAATAATCATAAATGTTTAGCAAATCAGCATATTAGAATGATTTCTGAAGATCATGTGACACTGAAGACTGGAGTAATGAAGCTGAAAATTCAGCTTCGATCACAGCAATAAATTACATTTTACCATATATTAACATAGAAAATATTTATTTTAAATTGTAATAACATTTCACAATATTACTGTTTTAAAAACCATAATGCTTCCAAATGTTTGACAAGTACTGTATACATATTTTAATTTGATTCCTTGCTTATTATGCCAGAAAAAAAAACACCTTCATTGCAAGAAACCTTGGCAATAAAATATTTTAAAATGGGTTAATAAATTAATCTAAAATATGAAAAGAATACAAATCGCTGCTGCAAGCAATCAATGAACCCAAACACATTTAGTAAACCACTGAGTCTGCGAGCACTGAGAAATATCCCTTTAAAACCCAGGTCCCATTAGAGAAAAATGCCCAGCGAGGACGTCTGGAAATTCATTTGGTCATGGGAGAAATGAATAGTGAAAGTCATACACATGCTTATTGGCTGTTTATTTCCTTTCGGGTCTTTGAGGGAAGGCCTGACCTACTTACAGCGGGAGGATCTCTTCTGCTAGTCTAATCTTCAGAATAACACAAGTCGTCCTCATGAGACCCGCTGCCTTGTTTCTCTACTGAGTTCTGTCTATAAAGTGAACCTCAATTGGCGGGCGTCTCGTAATATTCTGGGCCAGTCATTGTGCGAGACAACTGATGAAACTGGCATTGACATTGTGTCAAGTCGCCTTTACTGTGCCTGCGCAATTATAGTAATAGCTGTGATTACATGAGTTGCCATTTTCAATATGAAGAGAAAACAGGAGGTTAAGAAAGCAGATGATGAGGCACAGGCTGGACTAAATAATCATCAAACTAGACTGTTGCGTTTACATACATGTGCAAAACTCACTGCCCTGATGCGCTGCAGCATTTTATGTGCTGTTTGCTAGACTACGCATAATACAATGCTTTTAGTCATAATCTGTGCGTGTTTAATGCATACGTTTACCTCACTTACTGTATGTCAAAACTAGGCTAGGTTGTAATTTAAGCACAACTGGTGCAACCGGCCCCCAATTCATTTCGAGATTAATACAAGGACAATGTGGACCTTGAATGATTCACTGTGAGTCTGGTAATGCAAATGTGAATTATTTTGACTGACTCATTAATAGAAAGAAAACAGTTCATAACAATCTGACAAATCAGACAGCTCAGCTCGTGCCATGTTTGTCGCTGCACACAGAAATCACTGGCACACACTCTAATGAGACTGAGATCATGTTGCCATGCAGATTCTAGTGGTTGCTAGGGTGTTACCAGAGTATTTTCGGTGGTTGCTAGGGTGATCGGTTTCTTATTGGGCCAAGCAAAGAGCATTGCTGCATCCCAGTTCGCCTACTTACACTGTTCTAAAAGTGTGTACTCTTTTTGTGAAGAAAAAGTACATACTTTTGAGTGTGCAGCAGAAAAAGTGAATGACTAAACGTATCTTTATTAAAGTTTGCAATGTTGTTGCAGATGAAATATAATGTGGGTAACATTAAATAATTATTTTTTCATCAGGTTAGATATTGAAACGAAAACGTTTTTCCTTTGCAGTTTTTAAAAGATTCATGTGTAGACGAAAATGTTGTCAAAACGATCCCCGTTCACACGGATTAGCGAAAACGATTAAAATCCCTGTATTATGCATGCCAGGCCAGTAGATGGCGATGTCAATTTGTAAAGAAACACTACGCACCTGCGCACATACCTATAGACTAAACATGTAATACGCATGACATCACCATTTTCACAAATTCACGTTTTTGTAGTTTACACGGAGACGATAAAGGCATAGTTTTCATAAACTTCCACTTTGAAACCTGTTTTCAAAAGTTTGCTGTTGTCGTGTAAATTAACGACCAAAACACATACATTTTTTGATGTTTTTAGTTGAAAATAATGTCATGTAAACGCCCCCTCTCTACTTATTTGTCGGTCTCACACATGCACCATGTTTGTAGTTTTTTAACACTTTTATTTGTGTTTGTAGTTCTAATCGAATCCGCTTCCAATACGCAATGGGTTGTGGCCAATATAAGCAATTGCACTTCGAATTTTCACCGTAAATAGTAAACCATCCATGATACTCATTTCAACATACTACGATTCAGGACACACTAATGCCGAATACTATTTACACAACTCATGATATCCTAGTCTCTAGATATGATTCAAATCTCTCCTTCAGTGTAAATCCACATGATTTTTCTCCAATACTTACACGTCTCCATCCCCTCGTCATCTTCATCGGGGTTGACTATGGTCACACCTGGCTTGTCGTAAGACTTGTCGATGGCCGCCCGGAAGCTCTCGTTGCAGCCCCGCCCCCTGATGATTCTGGGGCGTGGCCTGTGGAACGAGACGTCTCCGTTGAGCGTCGCCTCGGCAACAGCTGTCTGGAGGCTCTCCAAGGAACTCGACTTCTTCAAACCCAACGACGGTCCCACATCTCGTGTGGAGTTGCCTTGGGGTGGAGAAAGAGAGAGAGAGTAAAGAAAACATGCCAGAAAGAGAAGAAAAAAGATGCCGTCTCACTTTTTTCGTCAATAAATCTTTCCCTCCTAATTCACTTTTATAATTTACATCCCTCGCTGAAGACAAATGTGCATATTGGGGTTGCGTTTATCTGCAGATGGAGGGTGAAAAAAGTGTGCTAAAATAATATGAAATATAAATGGCTCCACTGGATGCAAAGTGAGGTGTCAGACAGATTATCCGTCTTGCATCCGTCACATTTTTAACTCTTGAGGTCATTTTTGCCTCTTTTTCCCCAATGTACTGTATGTGTGTGTGTGTGTGCGAGACGGTAAGGGAAAATGCGCATAACTCCTTTCTGTAGTTTAAGGCACTGATGGATGGCCCAAATATGAAGCCCATTATCTTCCCTGTGTGGTCGTGGGAGGAGGTGGAGGAGAGGATGTGGAGAACAAGAGGGAGGAAGAGCAAAAGCTTGTAGACTAAACATGCTTTGAGACTCGGCCCGTTCAGATCCTAGCCGAAACTCCCTCAACTCGTCTGCTTAATGACCTTTTCATGCATTTAATCCACTTGTTTCTCGTTAAGGGTTCCTCACAAAGACACAGCAGGCCCACACTTCAAACATGCGCCAGTGCGGAGACAACATTAATCCTGCTTATGGAATCCTGTAGAGGAAGAATTCTAGAAATGCCTCAATGGGAGCGAATGGGCTTGGCTGCTCGGGTCAGGGATTTGCATGTGTGTGTGCAGAGCACAAATAGAACACTAAATGAGAACAAAAAAAAATGTCTCCTTTCCTTACATGTAAACGGAACATGGAAATGGAAATATATTTTTCATTTCTTTTTTCTGTGTATTTATTTAAACATTTATTTAGTATCTAATTTATATTTAGTAAATGAGTAACTTAATTTACTCATTAAACAAAGTTAAACCTATTTTGCAATATAAAATTTTGCAAAAAATAAAATAAAATAAATATGCTGATTTGCTGCTCAAGAAACATTTCTGATTATTATCAATGTTGAAAACAGTTGTGCTGCACAATATTTTTGTGGAAACAAGCGCATTTACCCAAGATTTTTTTGCTGATTAAAAAGTACAACGAACAGCATTTATTTGAAAAGTAAAACTGAAGTTTTGAACTGTAATTTTAAAAATATACTTTCATGGCCGGTGTAATATTTACTAAAATACTAAATATTGACAATGAAATATTTACGGCCAGTAAACATTTTCAATTCATGTTCAGCTGGCTCATGCGGTACAAAGCTAATTTTGGATCCCATGTACGTGTGAATTCGTGATGTGTGTGTGTGTGTGTGTGTGTGTGTAACCGTGCGAGCCATATGGAACAGACTCTGAAACAGTTGCCAAGTACTAAAAATGATCTAAGCCACCTGCATGATTGGATAAAATAGTCTGTGTACCTCTAACAATAAACATTGATAAATGCCAGCATGCACGACTGCTTTACACACATGCGTGCACGATAGTTTCAGTGATGTATTATACCGCTGCACAGCACATAAAATCTCTCAGATGAACTCTAGATGATGCATTAATGTGAGTCCAGCTGTGTGCGTCTCATTGAAATGTACAGCGCAACGGGTCGGTGCGCGCACGCACGCTCTAACACAATTAGCATGCAAATGATATATATACAAACGTTAACCGACAGCAGTGCTACAGTTCTCGAGAGCGCAGCCGAGGCTGCCGTTCCTGTTTGCTGGTGTAGCGTCTCGCTCAAAGACCTTCACGTCAGATATTGATGGAAAATGTGTCGGCTGCGACGCTGAAAATACAGCCCTCAAACTCTAGCATTTAACGGGCCTCCCGCTTGGACAGCTGTAATTATTTTTCCAATGGCTACTGTTCTGTGTTTAGATTTGGCTAGTGAGGCGAGACTCGGGCACTGGCTGCTCATTCTGTCAGTGAACGCCTGTTTAAGGGCCTCAAGAACAGCGACCCTGAACCGAGGGTCAGCAGGGAGGATTGGTTTGAAAATATGGGTCAATGAAATATAAGAGTGCTCACAAAAAAAAATACAAAAAAAATTCTTCCCTGTGTGGTCGTGGGAGGAGGTGGAGGAGAGGATGTGGAGAACAAGAGGGAGGAAGAGCAAAAGCTTGTAGACTAAACATGCTTTGAGACTCGGCCCGTTCAGATCCTAGCCGAAACTCCCTCAACTCGTCTGCTTAATGACCTTTTCATGCATTTAATCCACTTGTTTCTCGTTAAGGGTTCCTCACAAAGACACAGCAGGCCCACACTTCAAACATGCGCCAGTGCGGAGACAACATTAATCCTGCTTATGGAATCCTGTAGAGGAAGAATTCTAGAAATGCCTCAATGGGAGCGAATGGGCTTGGCTGCTCGGGTCAGGGATTTGCATGTGTGTGTGCAGAGCACAAATAGAACACTAAATGAGAACAAAAAAAAATGTCTCCTTTCCTTACATGTAAACGGAACATGGAAATGGAAATATATTTTTCATTTCTTTTTTCTGTGTATTTATTTAAACATTTATTTAGTATCTAATTTATATTTAGTAAATGAGTAACTTAATTTACTCATTAAACAAAGTTAAACCTATTTTGCAATATAAAATTTTGCAAAAAATAAAATAAAATAAATATGCTGATTTGCTGCTCAAGAAACATTTCTGATTATTATCAATGTTGAAAACAGTTGTGCTGCACAATATTTTTGTGGAAACAAGCGCATTTACCCAAGATTTTTTTGCTGATTAAAAAGTACAACGAACAGCATTTATTTGAAAAGTAAAACTGAAGTTTTGAACTGTAATTTTAAAAATATACTTTCATGGCCGGTGTAATATTTACTAAAATACTAAATATTGACAATGAAATATTTACGGCCAGTAAACATTTTCAATTCATGTTCAGCTGGCTCATGCGGTACAAAGCTAATTTTGGATCCCATGTACGTGTGAATTCGTGATGTGTGTGTGTGTGTGTGTGTGTGTGTAACCGTGCGAGCCATATGGAACAGACTCTGAAACAGTTGCCAAGTACTAAAAATGATCTAAGCCACCTGCATGATTGGATAAAATAGTCTGTGTACCTCTAACAATAAACATTGATAAATGCCAGCATGCACGACTGCTTTACACACATGCATGCACGATAGTTTCAGTGATGTATGATACCGCTGCACAGCACATTTCTCTCAGATGAACTCTAGATGATGCATTAATGTGAGTCCAGCTGTGTGCGTCTCATTGAAATGTACAGCGCAACGGGTCGGTGCGCGCACGCACGCTCTAACACAATTAGCATGCAAATGATATATAAACAAACGTTAACCGACAGCAGTGCTACAGTTCTCGAGAGCGCAGCCGAGGCTGCCGTTCCTGTTTGCTGGTGTAGCGTCTCGCTCAAAGACCTTCACGTCAGATATTGATGGAAAATGTGTCGGCTGCGACGCTGAAAATACAGCCCTCAAACTCTAGCATTTAACGGGCCTCCCGCTTGGACAGCTGTAATTATTTTTCCAATGGCTACTGTTCTGTGTTTAGATTTGGCTAGTGAGGCGAGACTCGGGCACTGGCTGCTCATTCTGTCAGTGAACGCCTGTTTAAGGGCCTCAAGAACAGCGACCCTGAACCGAGGGTCAGCAGGGAGGATTGGTTTGAAAATATGGGTCAATGAAATATAAGAGTGCTCACAAAAAAAAATACAAAAAAGAAGATGTGCATTCAAGTCATTGCATGCATGAATTATAGAGTATATACAGTATAGAGTATATATATATATTTTTATTTATGTTAATTCTTTTTATTTATATACTTTTTTTACATTTTTTTTTTTACTTTAAACTTATGAAATTAACCTGATAGATTAAAGTACACAAAAGTAGCCTCATATCACTCAGTCATACAGAGATTACGGATGCAAACAGAGCTGCTATCAGTGACGCAGGTTCAGGCACATTTAGGACCTCGAGAACTTCCTGGAATTGACGTTTGCCATTTCAGTAGACCTTAAAAACTGTCTTTCTATACACGTGAACGTCACATATGGTGGCACTCTGTGTAAACATAGCTGTCTCCCTCATTCTCGTTCCTCCTCTCAGATGATGCGTTGAGCTGGACCCGATGGTTTGGTCCTTCTCCTAAAAACATCTTCCCTCCGTCTACAGCAGGCTGAGATTCCTGACTGCTTTCAGACGCTAAATGGAGCGTTTCTGCCGGCCGCGGAGCTCACAGCCCATCCTCAGCAGGAGAGACGTGAAGCAAAACAGCCATTAGCTTAGCAAAATAAACCTCCAACATCGTAAGAAAACAATTAGAAATCTATTACCTTCCCTTGAAAGACGAGTGCTTTAAACATTGTTTTAAACATCAGTATAAGGGGACTGAACGCTTAGAAATGATTCCAGGTGTTTTGAGGTGTAGGATAGTAAACCAAACCAGAGCCGACGCTGTTAGCATTCGTTCACAACTGTTAGCAGCTTCTGAAGCCAGGGATCCTTTATAACCCTCCTGATGCTTTAACC
Source organism: Sinocyclocheilus rhinocerous (assembly GCF_001515625.1). Lineage (NCBI taxonomy): Eukaryota > Metazoa > Chordata > Actinopteri > Cypriniformes > Cyprinidae > Sinocyclocheilus > Sinocyclocheilus rhinocerous. Next base: position 764,889 of record NW_015626390.1, read on the forward strand.
AAATAAACCAGCGCTGCAGAAGCTACTGATTAACCTAACCAGTGCCAAACCAGTGACTGACCTCATCCAGGACAAAAAACTGAACCATACTGAGCTGGCCAGAGACTCACGGTCTCCATATTCATGAAATCTTTCATTTACAAGAATACAGTAAGTCACCGCAAACACAGGTGCTTTGGCTGGTGAGAACATGACGAATGATTTTGGAGGGACATTTAAGACTCAGCAAACTGAAAGTGTGTCTGTCAGTGTGAGATTTCGAAGTTCATTCAAGATTGAGAATTCTGCCATAATTTGTCATTCCAAATTCATGTGACAGTGTTTAGTTTGTGTAACACAAAAGGTGATTTTGTCAAAATAATGACAATAATTAAGGTTGGGATTTGTTAAGCTCCAGAATAAATAAATAAATAACAATGAGTGACAATGAATAGTTACAAAAAAAAAAACATATAATAGTCATATAAAACATATAGTAGTTATATAAAAACAACTAAAAAGGATATAAATTTGGGGTCTGTCAAGCTCCAAAAATAATAAAAAACCGTAATATAAATATAATATTAGTAATATATGAAAATGAATGAGCACTGGGGCTTCCAGCTCCAAAGAGTTTTTTTTTAAATAATTTTTTTAAATTAATTTAATGTAAAAAGTGAAATTGAACAAGGACTAGAGCTGTCAAGCTCTAAAAATGATTCGAAAAACACCATACAAGTACCATAAGAACACGCAAAATAACTTAATATAAAAATAATGTTTGTAAAATTATAACATAAATATAAAATTAACATAAAAATAAAAAAGTGAAAATGAACGAGGAGTGGTGCTGTCAAGCTCCAAAAATGATGAAAAAAGCACCACAAATGTTCCATACAAATTATTAAAATAATGTAAAAGAAAAATATTATTAGTAAAAGTATAATACAATTATCATATTATTATAAAATAATTAATTAAAATAAATGTGGACAGGGGTATCAAGCTCAGAAAATGACATAAAATGTATCAAAAAAAGTACCATAAAAAGTTAAAATAACGTAATATAAAATAATATTAGTAAAAGTATAATACAAGTATGATATTAATGTAAAAATAACCAAGTGAAAATAAATTAGGACTGGGACTGCAAGCTCAAAACATTACAAAAAGCACAATAAAAATGATCTATGTGACTCTGCACAGTGTTCCTGATTTTGCTGAAGCAAGTCTATCCAAGTTTTGTGTGAGGAACAGATTGAAATTATTATTTTTTATAAACAAAATCACCTTTTCTTCCAGAAGTCAGTCAGTCATGCAGAATGACAAAATATGTATTCCAGACTAAACCTTACTAATAAATGCCTTAGACAGCAGTTCTCATGTCCACCTGTAAACTAATGCAGACCATCTCATCCCACTTCAGCTCTCCGTATCTGCGTCTGTCTCGGTTTCTTATTAACAGAAATGAAAAAGGAAAGAATCCAATACGTCTGGTACGCATGTGAACTAATATCTTGTCCCATATGCTGGAGAAGCTCTTTAATCAGCAAGCTCCTCGTAGCATGTGAACACGAGGCTTTCAGAACTTTACACACAAATCTGCTACAGTGAAGAGCGGGATCCAGCAGATAAAACCCACACAAATAACATCTGCATCGCTCTCAGTCCTGGAATAATCAAACCGCACGCCACTGAGTCTCCTCTGAGCAAAACACGGCAAGGAACGGAAAGCTCATAATTGTGTTTTGTTCCTTCTTCCTTTTTTTCACCAAGAAGGATTTTGATGTGCAACCCTCACTGGATCAAGCCGCTGTGATTCTTATCACGTCACATACGCTAGTTTTATTGTCATGATCTCACTGCATATTTTGCATCTAGGTGTGAAAAAGTGCAGTGATATTTGGTTGGTATTGTATTAGATGGTAATACATATCATGGTCCTGAATGACTTTCATATTCATATAGCATTTGTATAGCACCATGGTACTGGTATTATTGGTTTCAGTATCGTGTACAGTACAAAAAAATCCATATATATATATATATATATATATATATATATTATAATTTTTTTTTTATATATAAGCATTCAAAAATACAATATCTTTTTTTATTACTTTTTTTAAGTTATAAGATGGCACATTCCAAAAATACATTGCCATGGTATTACCTTTTTTTATACTCCAAAAGTACTGTAGTACACACACACTCGCATATATATATATATATATTCTATTTTACTCTATATTTCTATGATGCTGAAAACTCCGCTTCAGGAATACATTACATTTTCACAATATATTCACATAGAAGACCATTATTTTAAACAATATTGATCAAATAGTACAGTTTGGACTGCATTTTAATCAAATAAACACAGTCTTGGTGAGCAGAAGAGATTATACTGATCCCAAAATTTGAAAAACAAATTTTTTTCAAATTTTTTTTCAATATTTGTTAAGTCACTTACTTAACAAATATTCCCATGGTATCACTACAGTATCCCAAAAAAACATCATTATACCATGGTACTTTAAGTGGACGGAGAATAAAATGCAGCGAGACATAACTGTGAAGATATATCTATATCATAAAGCGCCTTTAATTATCGACCCCTCAAAGTCATCTCGAGCACTTGAGCGGTTTAACGCTAAAGCAAAGCAGTGTTCCAGCGATGAACCGTGCTATTGTTAAGATGGCCAGCGAAGTCCTCATGAGTGATACTCGAGGAAACACAGGCCAGCATTTGCGTATGAAAGCGCCATCCATCGCATGTAATTTACTCAGCAATCTGTAATTTTATGCATCAACTTAAAAGGGTTATTAGGTTAAAAATAGCTCCGCGGCGGCCAAGGAGGTTTCGTCCTGCTGTGTCCAGGATGACTGAAGGAGTCTCGGGGTTAGATCACCCTCCATTCCCGCCTGTCCTGGATCATTAGTGGACCAGAGGATGTCCAGGTTGTCCCTCGCTCCTCTACATCTGTCCTAATTAACCTCTAAAGCCACGAGCCAATCAGTCAAGACACTTTCATCTGTCTCATTGGCGTAATGATATCAGTGATGCTCAGAATCTGCTGAGTCACTTCCACATTTCTGCTCAGTCAGAGTCAGACATCACTCACTGCCACTTTGAAGGTTATAAGCAAAGATGACTTTATGTTAGCCGCTCTTAACCAGAAGGGTTTGAGGTTTATTTACTTACTATTAAGCCAAACCCTAATCCTAACCCTAGCCATATAGTAAGTACATGTATAGTTAATTAATATCACTCAGTACTTAAATATATAATTACACTGTAACAAGGACACCTTAAAATAAAGTGAAACCAAAATTAAAAATAATGGTAACACTTTACAAAAAGATCCTGTTTGTTAACATTAACTAGCAATGGGGGAAAACCCTTCTAAAGAGAATTTAATTTCAACATTTACTAATGCATTGCTAAAATCAAAAGTTGTATCTGATAATATTATTTAATGGAGCTAACATGAATTAAGTAACAGTTGTGTTTTTATTAACTAACATTAACAAACATTAATAAGTACTGTAGCAAACGCACTGCTCATTGTTAGTTAAAATTAATGAATGCATTAACCAGCGTCAACTAATGGAACCTTATTCTAAACTACTAGCAAAATATTAATCATAACTATAATAGCATCTCAGGGATACTAAAATAGCACTGAAACAAACACACTATCATTTTACACTATTTAATAATAAGTTATGACTGACAGACAGCTAAAAAAGACTCAAGTAAAATTGAAACTGTCCCAATGGAAGATGCTTAAGCACACTTTTACTAGAAAAGTGGGTTGTGAACTGTAAAAACGGTGAAAGCAAGTAGATAATGTAAGAAGTATTTGAGTATTTCCAGCCACGTGACTAATATGCAACTCCTATTTTAACTTGCATATATTTAACATGCAACTCCTAAATCTATTCAATCTCATATAATGGAAATAAAATGGGTTGCGAATAGCACTTCATGTTGACTTTAACACAGAAAAGCTTAGACTTTTTTGACAGAATGAATTTTGGACACGACTCTGAACCTCCGGTCTCCACACATCTCCCAGCATGACTGTGTGCTCCCTGCGCTGTAACTGGAACTCTCTGCTCCAGACGCCTGACATTGATGGATTAATTGCAGTAAGCCAAAGCGGCCCGTCTGACATTGAAGCAAACAAAACTTCAGCAATCTCTCCTCACACACACACACACACGCATGCATGCATACATACACACCTCTGTTTCTTTCCCTATTCCAGCAGCCCTCGGCATAATTAATGTTTTCTTCCATCATAGTCCCTCAAGAACAGGCAGCGCGCCTCGCTTTCCAAAAAAAGTTGTTGCCAAAACGTCTATTTAACACCATGGCACTTCATTTCAATGGGAAAAAAAGAAAGCAACACCCTCTGATTTGATGGCAATTACTTCAAATGACTTCCTTAACGAGCACAACGCACACAGTCGTTTAGTTAGATTGATTACTAACAGTTAACAGCAGATAGGAGAGTCATGAAGTCAAAGGGGGGCGTTTGGAAGGGTTTTTCCAAGTGCAGGTTAAACTTGTTGCTGGACTCATTTCCACCGTCACCGGTGGTCTCGCGCCGTTCATTTGTCATTCTAAGAATACTGCGGCTCTGTTCCAAAACCTAGCGAGTCGCCTTGCTGTCTACTGCCTGCATAGTGCATAGGGAGCATCTAAATGATAATGGAATCTCATCTCCAAAATCACTATTGATTCTTATAGAGTTAGCATGTTGCTAAGCTAAAAACAAATACATACTGGGTAAAATGGACTATTAGATCAATTCTTAAAACAATGCTTTCTATGTCTATCACAGTCTTTTTTTATAAAAATAAAACAAGTCAAAAGAATAGAAAAAGAATAGAGAATGCTAGTGTTAGAGGATATTTTTTTATATACATATATACACACACACACACACACACACATATATATATATCATAATGGCACTTGAATAGCTAACAGCACATAAACTATAGTAAAATAGTGCTTTTTATTGAAAATTAAAAATATATATATATTTTTTTTGTCCCACTATATACTCCCAGTGCAATATGGCGGCAACATAATGCAGCTGCTGACTGCTTTACTAGGTTTTGAAACAGAGCTCCGGAGATTTATCTCAAAAAGTGTTTAAGATCTTTTCAAACACCATTAGAAGTCCACCAAAACATCAGCATGCCCAGACGCACAGTGATGTGGAGCGTGTGTGAGGTTAGTGTCCCTGACCGGTGGCCTTACCTTCTGTCCTCTCTGAGCAGGGAGTGAGGTTAAACTCGTCGGCTACTGTTAGGGAGGCATAAACAATTGTGATTGGTTAATTCAAGACGTTCCACCATTCCCAGACCCATGCAACTCATTCCATTACAGATGTTACTTGACATTTCCAAAGGCCAAACCAAGAGGCATGCAAATCACTCTGTGAAAGTGAGACAAGACGTGAGACAGAGGCAGACGGTCAAAGTGGGAAAACCCATGAGATGGTGAGAGAGAAGGACAGAACTGAATGAATTATCATGCCATAACATTCAAAAGCATTGGGCAGATATATGAGTTAGGTGGTTTTAGCTCCATCTACCAGGTGTAACCTGGTGTAAGTCTTACATCATACATAGGGTAGTTTTTGTTTTTTTCCTGTAATGTCCCCCATGTTGGCTCTCAATTCTGTCTTTAGACTGTTACTGGAGATTGTGCTCTTCTAAAAGCCTGAGAGGAGCAAAAATATATACTCAACCTGAAGGCAGAAATGGCATTTGAAGAAAATGGCTCATCGGAACAAAGCACAGGAGATTTGGTGCAATTGAAATGTGCTTCTGATGAGTAGAGAGGAGAGGGCTTTAATTGGGGCTCGTTTGAAATGACGGCCACATCTGTCCTGCTCTAAACGCATTCCATTTATTTATTTAAAACTGGGGAAGACATAAGCACATTTCTCAGACTTTCTCAGATTCTGTTAAAGGCAGCTATTTATTTATTCATTCATTCATTCATTCATTCATTTACACATTTAAATTTTGGGGACTGTAAGATATTTTATTGATTTTTGAAAGAAGTCTTTCATGAAAAAATACAGTAATATAATGGTATATTTTAAAATAACTGCTTTCTATTTGAATATATGTTAAACTGTAATGTATTTCTGTGATGCGCAGCTGAATTTTCAGCATCATTACTCCAGTCTTCAGTGTCACATGATCTTCAGAAATCATTCTAATATGCTGATTTGCTGCTCAAGAAACATTTCTGATTATTATCAATGTATATTTTTGTGAATATATTTGCAGAATATTTTTGTGGAAACCGTGATTTATTTATTTATTTATTTATTTTTGACAAATAGAAAGGTGAAAAACAGCATCTATTTGAAACCGAAATATTCTGATTTAATTTAAATAACATCACCATATATATAAATGTCACATAATTATACATAAAACAAGATTTTAAGATAAACAATTTTGATTTTTATAACTATCCTAATTATTTTATGTATTTTTGTTTTTAGAATTACTAGGTAACTATTAAATTATTAAATATTATTAAATGATATTCATCTTTTTATTCTTACTCTTATTCTAAATGTCATTCTTATTCTTATTTTTTAAATTTTAACAGAGTAACCATTTCTAATGTAGTTCATCACATTAAGTATAGACATCATCCCAAAAGAGTCCGAACACTTTTGTCTCAATTTTGAGAAGTATGTTCTTAAATACTAACTACCTTCAGTTTGTGCCATCTTTAACCCTTTAAGTATCCAAAAACCACTGTATATTTGTGGTTAGTGTGTACAGTACTTTATGCGTGTAACATCTGAACACCAAAACTGATGCGTGTGATACACCTCAACTCTCACATCCAGAGTCGAACTCAGTTAAAGCTTGATGAGGCACTGAAGTGGGTCTTATCTGCTGCCAAAAGACATCCCCTTCTCTCTTTTTCTATGTGTTTAAGTGCTATATCACCTTCCACTTTTGCTAGTGAAGTGTAAAGGGCGAGACGTGTCTCGGGTGTTTAGACTGGTGTTGAGCGAGCGGGGCTTGGTCCGGTCTCAGGAGGTGCTGGTCTTGATGTTGGCTGAGGATAAAGAGAGGAGGAGGAGGAGGAGGATGAAAGCGATGTTTTATCTCCTCCGATTAGCCGCGCGGCCATGCGGCAGAAGCTCTGCGTCTCCTGAGACGGGCCGCTTCGCTCTCAACAACCCTGACCTGTCCTTGAGTCCCTCAAACCCACCTCAGAGGTGAGCTGAAGGCCTACTCTGAGAGATGAGTGATAAATATGTTAATTAGGAGAGAAAGGGATGCAAAAAGTCTGTTTTTGCCATCATTTTTAATGTTTAAAAACTCTCTGTGCTCTTTTAAGTTTGGTGAAGTCATTACTGTGTCTGAAACGGTTAGCTTTAACGTCAAGCGCTGCGCTCGCATTCGCACCCCGGCTGCTGGATTGCAAAGGAACAGGAAGCAGCGAGGCAGGGCACAGGAAGTGGTTTGGGGAGTGCTAGTGTTGAGCGTGAGCTTACCTAGGTCCATACTCTTCGACTTGCGACTCGTGATGATCTCCAGTTGAGCGGCATCGCTGTACTGTTTGGTCCGCTTTTCTGACATGCTCTGCCGGCCGAAGCCTTCCCTCTGAAACACGCCATCCATATCTGCGTCTGGACGGAGTGTGCTGAGAGACAGGAGAAACATGAGCTTTCTTTTTATTATTTATTATACAATTAGACTGAAATTACTGAAATATTATATTAAATGATCAACATTAAATTAATCAAGGAACGTACATTCATACATACATACAAACATACATACACACATAAAAATCAATCAATCAATCCATCCATCCATTGTTGTTTTTTTAATGAAAAATATTCATGAAAAAATAAAATTCACTGTGCTCAACTTTAGTCTTGGGTGCGTAGATCAATCAGCAACATCATATTCTAGGGATCTGCACTCGCTTAATCTTCTTAATCACTTTCAATTTATTTTAATTTAGCAACAGAGCAAACAACAATCAGACGTTTCGGCAGCAAGCCTTCTTCAGTGAATCATATAGTGACGTTTCCTACAAGAGTCTTTTACTCCCTTGTAGGAGAACAAAAAAAAAAAAACTTTAAAAACTCTTGTAGGAAACGTCTGATTGTTGTTTGCTCTGTTGCAAAATTTAAATAAATTGAAAGTGATTAAGAAGATTAAGCGAGTGCGGATCCCTTAATGAAAAATATTAGCATGAAAAAAAAACCTGCATGATAACGATAATAATAATATTTGTATTATTTATTAAACAATTTAAATTGATACTCCTAAAATATTAACATAGCAAATGACTGATATTAAATAAATCAATAAATCAATCAATCAATCCGGTCATTGTTGTTTTTATTTTTGTTTTTAATAAAAAATATTAGCATGAAAAACCTGCATGATGATGGTGATAAACAACAACAACAATAATAATAATAATAATAATAATAATTGTATTATTTATTATACAATTTGATTGATACTACTAAAATATTATTATAGCAATTGACTGTTAAATAAATAAATAAATAAATAAATAGCCTGCCATTGTTGTTTTTATGTTTATAGGGTGACTGAAAACTGAATATAATACTACTACTACTACTACTAATAATAATAATAATAATAATAATAATAATAATAATAACTTTTATTTTTGTTCTCATTGAAAAATGTTGGCAACCTACATAATAACAATAATTATATCTTCTTTTTATTATAGAATTTGATTGCTATTACTATATTAAAGCAGTTGTGGCCTAATGGATAGAGAGTCTGACTTGCAACCTGAAGGCCGCAGGTTCGAGTCTCAGGTCTGACAGGGATTGTAGGTGGGGGGAGTGAATAACCAGCGCTCTCTCATCCTTCAATACCACAACTGAGGTGAGACCCTTGAGCAAGGCACCAAACCCCCAACTGCTCCGGGTGTGTGTGTGTGTGTGTGTGCGCGTGTTTGTTCGCTACTCACTGCTGTGTGTGTGCACTTGGATGGGTTAAATGCAGAGCACAGATTCCAAGCATGGGACACCATACTTGGCCACACGTCACTTCACTTTCACTTTCACTTTAGTATTAATATAATAAATGATTAATCAAGGAACAGAAAAAAAAATGGAAATAGGTTTGAAGACAGATTGGCATGATATTAACACATGGCAGAGTTTTAGCAGTTTTCTCCTTCAGTCCACATCAGACTCAGCTCTACTCCAGCAGCTCAGTTTAAAGCACACTGTTCCTCCAGCCTTGCGGCGACTGTGTCTAAACAATAAACAAGTCCTTGGATTATAATAATAATATAATAATTCATTACATTTATATAGCGCTTTTCTAGGCACTCAAAGCGCTTTACATTGTCAGGGGGTATCTCCTCATCCACCACCAGTGTGCAGCATCCACCTGGATTAGACCTCCATCACTCCCTACAGTCACAGCAGCTCTCAAACCCATCGACAGAAACATCCCCTCAGTGCAACAGGAGGACAAACACATGAATGATGCATTATTCATTCTGTATTCCTTCCTACTTCACAACAAACATACACTGTGTCCCTGAGAGAAAATAAGGACATCATGCATCTCAGACATGAGATCTGGACACTGAAAGCAAGTGTTTCCAAACCGAATAAAAACAGAAACAGAGTAAAAAGCAGCAAGGACAGCAGAGACGGACTGGATAAAATGGAGGCCAAATGTAGTGATGCAGAGACTCACAACAAGACTGACCGAATGTTACACTAATGACCAGAGAAAACACACTGAGACTTTACCAACTTACTGAAAGACTCCTGAAAATCTACCCTGAAATAAACTCGGATCATTGGGATTGAGCAACCTTCCTTTATTGACGTAAATACACAGACACCAGCAGTCAACACAAGTTAAATACTGACTGGTTCTGTCATGACTGCTTCAGATCACCAGGTAGAATTTTTTCTGATCTTCAAACTTTCTTCAAAGAAGTTGTTTTGCACAATTGTTTTCTAAAACGTTTGGTCTGATTGTAATGGCAGCAGTATTGTGAACATAAAAAAGTATTTTCCTTAGTAGAAAATTAATTAAAGGGGTCATATGATGTTGCTAAAAATAACATTATTTTTTGTATTTGGTGTAATGAAATGTGTTTATGCGGTTTAAGGTTAAAAAAACACATTATTTTCCACATACTGTACATTATTGTTTCTCCTCTATGCCCCGCCTTTCTGAAACGCGTTGATTTTTACAAAGCTCATCGGTCTGAAAAAGCGAGGTGTGCTGTGATTGGCCAGCTATCCAGTGCGACTTACTGAAAGACTCCTGAAAATCTACCCTGAAATAAACTCGGATCATTGGGATTGAGCAACCTTCCTTTATTGACGTAAAACACAGACACCAGCAGTCAACACAAGTTAAATACTGACTGGTTCTGTCATGACTGCTTCAGATCACGAGGTAGAATTTTTTCTGATCTTCAAACTTTCTTCAAAGAAGTTGTTTTGCACAATTGTTTTCTAAAACGTTTGGTGTGATTGTAATGGCAGCAGTATTGTGAACATAAAAAAGTATTTTCCTTAGTAGAAAATTAATTAAAGGGGTCATATGATGTTGCTAAAAATAACATTATTTTTTGTATTTGGTGCAATGAAATGTGTTTATGCGGTTTACAGTTACGCCTTCTTTCTCTGCGTAAACATTTGGGCGGCGTTATGCAAATCTTTCCACATAGTGAGGTAGATCATATGACCCCTTTAAAATTATATTATTACTATCATTATTATTTAAATAAATAAATAAATAGGACTCCTATGGCCTGTTTGATTGATTGATTGATTGTGTCCCTTTATTATTTGTTATAATTTCTGTTAATTCATGTAATCATGTTATATTACTCATTATATTGTTTAATAATACTACTAATAATAATAATAATATAATTATTATTATTATTTAGTTCTAGTTTTTTACTTTAAAAAGTCCTAGAAATTGAATTGAATATTCAATACCGCAAATACTCAGAGATTGCAATTAAAATTTCAATACTTTATTGTTAATTCTACAACATATTCTAATAAAACTGGGTTTTTAAAGATGTGGATGCAGCATCACGCAAAACAAAACAGTTACTGATGCCACTGTAGAAATACCCGGACATATTTTTACTCATGATTAATTCAGTCTTCCTGATGTGCTTAAATGTATATTTATTTATATGTAAAAATGTATATGCTTAGGCATAACACTTTAAGAAAAAAGTTAATGTATTAATGTGAAAATCAGTGTTTGTGTATCTTTACGATATCTTAAGCAGAGATTTAAAGTTTAAAAGACACTTGAGACTTGAGATTCCCTCATCAGAAACAAACGGAGGCAGTCGGAGAAGTCACAACTTTCCTTGGGATTATAAAATCCATTCGCTGTCTTCGTTCCTGTGAGCCTGCTACTTACAAACATCAAGCTCACATAAAACCTTTCCTTTTGTCCCCACTTTCCTCCTTCACGCATGCTATTACTCAGAGTGAGTTTCTTGCTGTTCATAATTCACTGCAGAGTGACAGGAGCTCTGATGCAAATCTGAATTCTGAGAACAGCATGAGAGCAAAACAAGTTTTAAAGGATCCAAACGAAGTTCACAGTAAAGAGACTGGATATGAGCGCAGTAACCGCTCTGGCCTCAATACTAAAGACTGCTGTGATGTGAAGCGTTTGCTCCACATGTAGATGTGTAGGATGTGTTTTATTAACGAGGGCAGACGGGGGTGTGTGTTGTTGGTATCGATCCTGATGCTATGATGCTTGATTAGATGCATGCCGTCTAGCAGATATCGACTGAATGAACGTAAACAGAGCGAGAGACAGAGAGCTCACCCTATACTGAAGATAAGGTCAATATATTTTCTTTTTAGACACTCCATTCCATCCAAAATCTCTTGTAATTATTGCTGTTCTCTCTCTTCTAGCATATTAAACACTACAACCCTCTACTCACACACACTGGTCTAAAGGTCTGAAATACTGTACTTCAAGTGAAACTAAAGATTGAACTGGTGTGAAGTGGTTTCAAACAAGAGCAGACCAAAACTGAGTTCATTTGGAGTTTGAAACATTTTCTGGATAAGTTTGCATCAGCTAGTAAACACCCTCAAACTCCCATTGGTCTGCGGCGATTATGTAATAAGTGGGTGTGGCTCCGCCTTCTTTGATGTGGAAACCGTCTCTGGTACATTTCTTCTGTTTAGTCCGTCAATGTCAGATGTCCGTGATTGAAAACATGAACAAACTGACAAGCTGATTTACAGTAGAAACTAAAGTTGTAATTTTAATTGAAAGCGACGCTGACACTGTTTTTCCATGTTTAATACTGTAAAGCTGCTTGCTTTAAAGCAGTCTATTGTATAAAGTGCTATTAAAAAAAAATTGTGATGTGACTTAATGCTTGGAGTACCAAACTGCAAACATGGTGCAAACATACACATTGCTATGATCAGATGCTTTCTTAACTGCTGTTTTCTCTCCGCTGTCAAAGTGCACAGCACATAATTACATATTCTTCTAAAAGTCAATCTAAGCAGTGTGTATATAGTAGGGCTGGGAAAATAAATCGATGCATCGCGAATCGAGAAATGATTCCGCATCGATTCTGAGATTTTCCGAATGCATCGCAATTCTTTCTCCAGTCGATTCTGAGCTTAGTTTTGAAAAGCAGATGGCGCTGCAAGCTTTAGAAACAGCCGTACTCTGCTCATTTCCAAATCCTTACACACACTTGAACCTAAAATAATCATTCATAAAATTTGAAAAGGTTGAAGCGAATTACAAGGGTGTTCACACAGTGGGCTATGTTTACATTAATCTCATCATAAAAGCATTCTGAGCCGAGGTGAAATTACAGACTCAGCCGAAAGCACAAGTGCTCTTCAGCGCTCTTCTTCATGAGCGTTAGAGTGTGCGGTTAAAAACTAGAGTAGAGCGCCATCTGCTGTTAACATCTAAACTCAGAATCGATTCCAGAGAGAATCGCGATGCATTCGGAAGATCTCAGAATCCATCCACGAATCGATTCTGCATCGATTTATCGTCATAGCCGTATGTAGTATATTGCTGCAAAGATATTTTAAACTTTTTTTTACTCCTTTATTTTTATTTTATGATGTTTAATTTAATTTAATTTAATTTCAATTTTGGTTGTTTTAAAGAAAGAGTTCAGCCAGAAATGTTGTCCATTTCACTTTTGTTATTCTGTGGAACACAAAGTAATGCACTTACAACAAATGGGAAAAACTAAATCAAATGTCAAAAGGGATGGAAAAGTTATAAAATTGTCATAATTGTATCCCATGCAACTAGTATATTGCTGCAAAGATATTTTAAACTTCTTTTTACTCCTTTATTTTCATTTTATGATGTTTAATTTAATTTAATTTAATTTAATTTCAAATTTAATTTAATTTTATTTTGGTTGTTTTAAAGAAAGAGTTCAGCCAGAAATGTTGTCCATTTCACTTTTGTTATTCTGTGGAACACAAAGTAATGCACTTACAACAAATGGGAAAAACTAAATCAAATGTCAAAAGGGATGGAAAAGTTATGAAATTGTCATAATTGTATCCCATGCAACTTGTGCTTAATATTGCAGCTCTTCAGGGGCCATATGATAACTTTGTGTGAGTTTACTATCAATAATACTTTTAGTTTATTTTTCTATGACTTTATTTAATTGTATCTACCATTATGTTAAATAAGTTGACAGCACTTTCATTATAATAAAAGCCTGGATATTCTTAAAAAAAAGACAGAAAGCACATAAAAGTACCATAATGGTAGATAAAATTAAATAAAATAAACTTTTTGCATTACAGTAATAAGAATTGAGGAGAAGAGTGTTCAATCATCATGAAGATAATGTTATGATTAAAAAAAATCTTAATTGTCTTAAGTTTTGTTTTCTTTATTGTCTTTCTGAAAGAAAGCAAGTCACTTTAGACCAACATAGAGCCTTCTGAGATGAATCTAAAGCCCAGCATGGTGGAAACTCCAGAGGGTGGAGTGTGAAGCACATCTGGGAGGTGTTCAGCACACACACAATGAGCTCGAGGAAGCTGCAATATGTTGAACATGCAGGAACAACAGCGCACCGCTGTGCAGTCTTAATATTCATATCCAACAGGGATCCATTAGCATTTGGGGAGAGGGGAACATGTAATTAAAACAGTCAAGCAACATATCAACACACATGAGATATGACTTCATTCGCCTTTACACCAACACATGCGGTTCTGTGCTTCTCGTACACCGTAAGGCTCAGCTGTGTGCAAACACAAACGACTAATGCATACAAATGAAGTTCAAGTTAAATCACAAAAAGTCTCTCTGTCAGCTAGGATGCAGAGCCGAGCGTCCAGACACTCCATCACACTCAATTAGGCCATTAGAGACACGTCCAATTAACTCTGGCCAGACTGCATCTCTGCTAATAAGAGGACCAACTGCCTTTAAACACACAACACCAAAACCAAAGACAAAACCGCTGGAAATTAAAGAGCAGAGGTCTGAAACGAAAAGATTTGCTGTCTGATTTGTCAGTTGTGAATTAAATTCAGGCAGAGTTAGGCAGAATTAAGTATCATTGAGATACTATTGTAGGTGCCATTATTATTATAAATTAGTTTTATTTGAAAATTGTACCTTTTCATTTTACTTTTAGTTGAAGTTATAGTGTATAGTCTATATACACTGTCAAAAATAAAATAAATGAATGCATGAGTAATAAATAAATAAATAAACAGAAGTTGCAAATAAAACAAAGATTATGTTTTAAAAGAAAATGCTATTTACATTTTTCTACTTCAAAATTCCATGTTAATTTAATGCTACTTGCTATTTTTGTGTTGTGTTTTTACTCCTTTTTTACTCCTTTTCAGTATTAGTTTTAGTTATTTTAGTAACATCAAGTTAAACTAAATTAAAATGAAAAAAGTTTCTAAGTGTACGTTTTTAATATTTAATTTAATTGTATTTTATTTGATATTTTAAACTAATTTTATTAATTATTATACATGCATTTCATTTTACATAAGATTCATTCAGTCAGTCAGTTATAGTTAAAGTATTGAATCAAAGGTCAAAACCAGCAAAGAGGTAAAATGTTCAGTCGCATTATATATGCAATGACAGAGAGCTAAACTATTTGAAATGAATGTCTGAGACCATGAAATGAAGAAGATGAAATGAAAAAATAAAATGAAATGGACCAATTAGATTTTTTTTGAAGGACTATTGTATTATATATATATGTATACATAGATATATATATGTGTGTATGTATATATATATATATATATACTGTATATATGTATATATTATATATATATATATATGTATATACATACACACCTTGCTACGTGTACGAAGGTTTACCTTCCAAGAAGACAATGACCCTAAGCACACAGCTAAAATAATGAAGGAGTGGCTTCACAACAACTCTGTTACTGTTCTTGAATGGCCCAGCCAGAGCCCTGACTTAAACCCAATTGAGCATCTCTGGAGAGACCTAAAAATGGCTGTCCACCAACGTTTACCATCCAACCTGGCAGAACTGGAGAGGATCTGCAAGGAGGAATGGCAGAGGATTCCCAAATCCAGGTGTGAAAAACTTGTTGCATCTTTCCCAAAAAGACTCGTGGCTGTATTAGATCAAAAGGGTGCTTCTACTCTAAATACTGAGCATGTGATATTTCAGTTTTTTTTTTTTAATAAATCTGCAAAAATGTCAACAATTCTGTGTTTTTCTGTCAATATGGGGTGCTGTGTGTACATTAATGAGGAAAAAAAATTAACGTAAATGATTTTAGCAAATGGCTGCAATATAACAAAGAGTGAGAAATTTAAGGGGGTCTGAATACTTTCCGTACCCACTGTATATATGTATATATTATATATATATATATATGTATATACATACCTTGCTACGTGTACTGCGTAAGGCTAACCGAGACTTGTCATTTGCACTTATATATTGTTGCTCTTTTGTTAGTTTTGACTGCTTTTATTGTCCTCATTTGTAAGTCGCTTTGGATAAAAGCGTCTGTAAAATGACTAAATAAATAAATAAAAAATAAGTATTCATGTGCAAATACAACAAATTCCAATTTGTTATATTATACAGATCGTTGACCGCACATCAGCTGAATTCTTTATTAATGCACAAAGAAGCTACTGCATTGCTTAGCAACTGTAAACAGCCTATAGTAAAGCTTCATTCTTTATTGAACATCTGTTTTTTCATATGGATAGCCATGTACTAACTATCAGATTATATGTGCACATGTGTATATAATGTGAAATCAAAATTTGGTCACACTTTATTTTAATGTGTCTTTGTTTTGATTGCACAGAGTACAGAACAAGTGCAGAATATTATTCATTAACAACATGCACTTACTATAGGATTAGAGTTTGGTTTAGTGTTAGTGCCTGTAATTATGCATAATTTACTGTTACTACTATAGTAAATACATGTAACAAGAACACATTAAAGTGCTTTCCTAATTTCTTATTTTATTTTAGTTCAGTGGTGAAATATTGTATGACCCAGGTTATGTTCTTGACAATACTCGTGGTCAAATGACTGTAATGGATGGCGACTAATCGCTCTACCTGCATTCATGAGCACACCTCCAGCAAACATTAGACTTTATTTAATGATGGCTATTACACTGGCCACAAACATGCATGCACACTGGAATGGCTGCTTGTGGTTCTGCTCTAACTAGGTCACTTTATTAATGTTTGTGGTTTGGCCCTGCTAAAGAGCCATTTGTCTTGAGAGGAGCCCTACTAATGTGTTAATGAGAGATACGCTTCTGTGCGTGAACCCAGAAAACTGCTGCGAGACGCCATCCTTCACGAGAGATAGAGAGAGAGAGAGAGAGAGAGAGAGAGAGAGAAAGAAAGAAAGAAA
>NW_015626390.1:782121-783454 GCF_001515625.1 Sinocyclocheilus rhinocerous
AGAGAGAAAGGCAAAGAGAGAGAGAGAGAGAGAGAGAGAGAGAGAGAGAGAGGAAGAAAGAAAGAAAGAAAGAAAGCTTATGAAAACATCAACAAACAAGTTGGAGTTTAATAATAAATCCAGGCATGATATAGGCTTAATTTTAAATATTTGCATACACTATTCTGGACTATAAATGCACTTATGCAAGCACAATACAAAGTAACAATACAAATTCCCATTTTGCCATTTTATTAGAAATGCATGACTAGAAATATGATTAGGAATTCCATTGTTTCGTGCTTGAGTTTTTGGGGTTTTCATAACGTAAAAAGTGTTTATATTTATGATAATATAATAATCAGGAAACTAGATCAAATAAACCATATGTAAGCTTATGCTTATAGGAATTTTTATTTTTATTTTGAGACTAGACTAAAATAAAATAAAAAAGGGGGGGGGGGGCAGGGACTAAGATTTCTTTAAAAAAAAATTAAGAGTGTTCTAGAATGCACACTATATACATTTTAGTAAGTATCCCACAATGCAATGTTTCTGACTTTATTTGTTATTTGCAATGTGGCAAATGAATCATAAGCAATATCTGTTGTAATGTTTATTTTATCTGTCTGTGATGTTCCTGTGATAGCGCCCTCCAGTGGATGAGTAACTGTGTCAACGTCTGGATTCATACATGTGTACTGTACGAATGTCCAGCTGAGGTGATTAATCAGTGAGAGATATGCATGTGTGTCTTCTGCTAAATTAATTGTCATAAATCTGCATGAGAGTTTAAGAAAGGTTTTGTGGGAAAGTGTGCAGAGAGAGAGTTTTCTCATGGGACTGAGAGAGAGATTGAAAGTGGACAGAAATGAATTGCTCAAGTCACTTGCTTTAGGAGCCTCTTTTAGCCCAAGGAGCGTGAACTGTGCCTAAAACGCACACACACACACACACACACAATAAGGCAATAAACTACTGTATTCAGGACTGAATGCACCAAACAGCTAAATGGTTCCCACAGTGGCCAATAAAACATTCACACACAGGTAGAGTCTGCAGCGTCTGAATGAATGATGAATAATGTGAACAGGTGGAAAGAAACAAAAAATGTTACTATGTGTAAGTTGTTGTTTTTTAGCATGTGTGTTTGGCAGTGTTATTTTTTAGGATTACTGATAAACTACTGTCATTTGATTTGTATTATTTGTATTTGTTATTTATTTTAATCTTAGTTAAATTATGTCTGAATTTATTATGTCTGTATAGGTATTTTATTAAGTTTTTAGTTTTATTTAATTTGAGTTATTTTAATACTTCAACAAACTAAATGAAAATGAAATAATATATATAT
>NW_015626390.1:783985-830109 GCF_001515625.1 Sinocyclocheilus rhinocerous
CTTAGTGTTATGTTAGTGTTATGTTATAATGTAAATTTGTTGTGTGTTATTATTATTATTCGTTTATTTATTTATTTTATGTCTATATAGTTTTTTATTATTTTTATTTAATTTTTAGTTTTAGCTATTTTAGTACATCAAGTTAAACTAAACAAAACAAAAAAAGTTTCCTTGGGCAACTCCTTGGCAGAAATAAGATATGTTTTTTAATAATGAATTTCAGTTAATGTTTATTTACTAAGTATTATTTTTATTTATCGTAATACTGCTTAAATTGTTGTTGTTTTTCCCAAAAAAATGTAAAAAAGTTTTCCGTTTAATTTAATTGCAGTTTTGTTTTTGTTTTTCCGAGCAAAAAATAAATATCATACATTTTTTCCTGATTTACAGAAGAGACCCACTAAAATGTCATTCTGTAACAATCTTGTCAGGCATATTTACAACCAAAATCAATTTATGACATATTAAAAGACTAATTACTTTCACCCCAAATACTAATTAGTTGTAATTTTACATTTTTTAAATGTGCCACTATCCTAGGTTTTGCCCATTAGTCAGTAAGAATTTTTTACTCATTTAAAACACAATAACATTTAATATGCTCCTTTATTCTTTTATATATTTTAATATGTACAGGTCAGAATAAGCATGTTGTTGAATTTTTACATAAATATTGTGTTACACTGAATGACAATGTAACATTATTTCAACCAAATTTTAACATTTTATTCTCCAAAAACGTATTTGAAACCTTAAAAGTAGACACTTTACTTACATTTAATGTGCTTTCTATGGACATAAAATCACTTTTGTAAATTTCTTTTGATGCTGACATCTCAACGTCTTTGACCCACATATATATTATTATTTTATAATTGGTGTTTAATGGGAAACTTTTATTTCAAAAGTGTCCAAAAATAAGGTCTCAACAGAGCAAGCTGACCCACTTTTAATAGGAGTGCACCTTTAAACCGATCAAAATATGTGATGTACTTAATTCAACCCATTAATGTCCCGAAGATTCTGCGGTAGGTGATAACATTACCTTTCGTCCTGTATCTGGACATCTTTGGGCCAGGAGCCTGGCATTTCGGTCACAAATCCCATGTCATCGTGGGAGCTGGATGATGATTGGTCAGACAAGCGGGCAGGAAGAACAGGTGGCCTATCATCTTCAATGATGACTGTGTCGTCCTGGGGCATGTTCACAGTGGGGGACAGCTGGTAGTGACCTGAGACAGAGAGAACATGTCAACGTTACGCTGGAAAAACCCACAACTGTTTCTGAGATCGGACAAGCTGGCTTTGAATGACCACAAAAAAAGTGACTCAAATCCCTCGGAAAATGTAGGAAGTAAGGTGTACACTCAGATATGACCAAACTGTCCCATATAAACATTTATGTACTGCAAAAGCAACAATTACGTTTGTGCCTGAAATCAAAACACAGGTAGAAAAAAGTAACTTACTGTAAGTCAACAATCCCTAAAAAATACACAAAGCAGACGGAGCGTAAACGAAGATGTTTGAGCAGAACAAAAAGCACATGTTCACAATTAAAATGAGGCATTTCCATCCAAACATGAACTTCTGGAGTTCCGCCGTGTTTCGTTCCAAGTGTATTTATTTCAACTATAAGTCATTTTGCAACTTTAGCAGCTTAAGAGCAATCAAATGTAATTGCTCCTAGACGAAAAAATAACCCTGGCGTCCTCCCAGCAAAAATAATACTGAGATTGAGTTTCAGCGCGGCCCAGACAACAAAATACTTGAGCAGAAATAAATGAGTGTTTATGTGTTTCCAGGCGTTACGCCGAGCATGCAGCTTCTGAAACTTGCAGCTTTAGCATGTGATAACAATTAATGAACACTTCATGATTGGTTTTATGTTAAACACAGGTCACGTAGGGATTTTATCTTAAAAAAAAAATGGGGGGTAATTCAGGAGAGGTCAGACTATAAAATAAAATAAATTAAAATAAAATAATTAGGTAAAAATAAAACATAAATAAACTAAAATAAATAAATAAGATCAGTATAATAAAATAAAATAAATTTAAAATAAAAAAAAACTAAAATAAAAGTAAATATAAATTAAACTGAACTAAAATAAAATAATAAAATAAAATTGTTGTGTACAATCATGCATGTTTTTATTCAAATACACTAAAATAAAAATAATAAAAAAATAAAATATAAATAAACTAAAATAAAAATAATAAAAAAATAAAATATAAATAAACTAAAATAAAAATAATAAAAATAAAAACAAAAAATAATAAATAATAAATAAATAAGATCAATTAAAAATATAATAAAATATGAACTAAACTAGTTGTGTATCATCATGCATGTTTTTGAAAGTAAAATAAAATAAAATAAAATAAAATGGTTTACCTCATTTTGCACCATCACGCATGCTCATGATGCAATTCTTATTTTTGACTGTCATTAGACATCGTAGCATAGTGGTTAAATATCTAGACTGCTAACTGATAGTTCATAACCTTTTGGGCAGATCACAAAATCACAAAAGCATTGTGTCCTTGTGGAAGTCAACTTTAGATCACTCCACAAGGGCTGTTTCTGTTAATAAGTATATGTCATTTTGGATTAATCATCACCAAAATGACCAATCTGTAATTAGTAGAGTCCATTAGAGAAGCTTTGTCATGCTAATTTAGTGCACTGGCATCAGAGCGTACATGGTAAAGGCCTCTTGAAATGTGTGAATGCACACACAATCCTGAAGAGTAAATGAACGGCATGAATCTTCAGGAAGTGAACAGAATTACAGCGCTGACCTGTGAGACTCAGCTTAACTTAGACTAATCAGACATTTAACTATCTGCTGCGCTAAACTTTCATCGCTAAATCATCAACATGTACACATGACAAAACATTACAAAGCTCAGCTTGAGGAACTTGAGGATGAGCAGCGTTTTCACTTGAGACGAGACATTTAAAGGCCGTTTCCAGCATCGCAGGGGTGAGATATGAAGACCGAGATCAAGAAACTATAAGGAGTTTAATTTGATTTCATCAACACGACTGACGAAACACTTAGAAAATGCAAAGCACTGGTGGCTCTGGAGCTCTCAAAGTCTCCTGGACGTTTACAAGAGGCCTTGATGCTGCAGGACAGGAGCCCCGCTGGAGATCCACGATTCATTCATTCATTCATTCATAACGCTGGAGAAGCAGTTACCGAGCGGTTGTATATATACAAATCTTTACATAATATATGAGTGTAGACATCTTAATCTACTTGTACTAATCATTTCTTTTATTAATTAATAATCATTATTTTCTAAAACATTTTAAATATATATTTCAATGATTTTTTAAACAAATATCATAATGTATTAATTATAAATATCAATGTTATTGCTTTTTTCTGCATCTTTCTGCAAGTGCACCAGTGAAGTTTAATTTGGCAGACAAAATTTTCCCAAATACTGTTTGTTTTTTTTCAAGCAATAACACAAAACTAAGTCAAACTACTTTGAAGAAACTTAACTGAGAGTGAATAATTAATATACATATTTATTTCTTCATCATGATATCAGGACCATGATATCGCCCTGACAAGTTTCACTTCATGCCTAAAAAATAAAATAAAATAAATAAATAAAAATAAAAATAAAATAAAATTTAAAAAATAATAAATAAATGAATGAATGAATGAATTAATTAATTAATTTTAATGAATGAATGAATGAATGAATGAATGACTTTAGTTATTTAAACTTTAATTCAGAAACTGGAAAAAAAATATGCTGGTCATAGAAGAGTCAAAGATTAATAAACGTAAGTTAAATGCAAAAATGTCTTCTTTTTTTTTTTCAAATGAATTAAAAAATGATTAACAAATCGGACCCTATAGCATATTACATTTCCAGAAACTGCCAGTGACCAAAATTAAATCCACATGAAAAAAAGAAATAAAACTAAATAAAGAAAGGATCCATACACTTAAAGGGGTCATATGATGCTGCTAAAAAGAACATTATTTTGTGTATTTGGTGTAATGAAATGTGTTTATGCGGTTTAAAGTTAAAAAAACAAGTGACCAAAATTAAATCCACATGAAAAAAATAAATAAAACTAAATAAAGAAAGGATCCATACACTTAAAAGTTGCAGGCTGTCCATGCAAGGTCATTTTTTGCTCATGCAGAACATGGTTTTAATTGGCTTTACTGCTGAATACAGTCGTATCTTGCATTAAATGAGGCCTTTCCTACAGATTTTGTGACACAAGTGCTGACCTCCTCATACAAGGAGAGTTACTCTTGGCTATGCTAAATGGCGTAAAGGACACCTATAGAAATAGCCACTGTGACACTGTGAAAAGGTGAAAGTCTTTAACATGGAAGATAAAAACGCTGCGACCACAATTCTGCTGCGGTCGACTAATTGGCTTAACGTTTTATTGAGATTATATCCCCCGTCCACCCACTTACACTCATGATTTCATGGTGAATCATAAAAATCTGCCTAAAAACGGACCTCTTAATTGCAGGACAAGAAAAATAGCGAAGGCGTACTTGGCTTATTATACATTAGTCTCTGAGAAGAGAACAGGAAATCAGCAGAAGAGGAGTACAGAATGTCTAATGATTTGTGAAGGCACAATGAGGTACCTGCTCAGTAAGCAGTACCAAAAAAGCTCTGCGGGATGTTCTTGAGAGAGCTTTGTTCTGGAGGGAAGGTGTTAGTGACTGACAAATCCTGCTGACATCTTCTCAGCACCTTGTCTAGATCCATTATCCAGAGTGTGGATGAGAGTCGAGGGGCGCGATGTGAAGAGTTGGGTGGGTTAAAAGTAAGACTAATTGTCGCCGTCTTAGTGCTGATGTGGCCCCTACGGTGCAAAAAGACCTTTATTACCCACTTAAAGAACCTCAAGAAACACATTGTTCCTCTAGAATCGTGTCATATAACACAACCTAAACAGGATGCATTTTGTCTCAAACTGGATGACCAAAACAAAAGACTGTTGCTTTACCCAAAAGAGCTTTCCTTACCAAACACATCGTGCTTTTGTTTAATCGTGAAGATTGCTTGCATCCCGAGGACATTTGATTCAGGTCATTTGAGGATAAGCATCAAGGCTATCATGTGCGGTCTTTCCCAGACCGTTGGGTCTCATGAAGGAGCCGTTTGTGTTCGTAACTGTCTCTTCTGTTTAATCTGCACTGAATTCTGCTTGCAGGGTGCTGATGGCATGGTGGTGGCCCTACTGTTGTTTTCTGTCATGCTGCGATCAAACGACCCCTCGCAGGGTCTCTCTTGCTATAACAAATAGACCCCCATGCTTGTTTGCTGGGCCCTGAATCTAAACATCGTGGGAATGGACTGACTGGCGTACAGAGCAGTGTTGGCCCCCCAAATCAGGGTTTGAACAAATAAACTTGAATGAAATCAGTTCCTTGATGGTGCATCCAGAATGACTGAGGGCAACAGATTTTCAGGATGCAGAGGGGAGCTGACTTTGAAGAATCACTCATCAGGGGACCATAAAAGCTATCCGGCTGCTACTTGTATTTCTTGTACATCAAGTGCAAATAAAGCATAGGGTCAAAACCTTAAAATGAAGCAACTCTAAGCTGCAACATACAGTAGGGCTCATTGGAAATATGTGCCTCTAAATATATTTCTGCAGAACTAAAAAAAAAAAAAAACGTACCTATACATACGAATCGCTGCAGTTTCCAGTTGAAATGAACACTAGAGGCAGTAAAACTCCAACAACTTTTATTCCTTTTCGCACAAAGTATGATTTGCAGGTCCACAGTTTTGATCAATAAAGCCTACTTTTCGCATAATTACTGGAGGAATAATATGTTATGAATTCAGAACAATTTTAACATGCTGCGAGATTTAAAAACTGATACTTTTGAACGTGTCGTCACATATACAGCTTCATACTGTATACATGAGTTTTCTAATTCAGTAGGTTTGCTCAGTAGCTCATGTGATACGGTGTTGCACTTGAGTGATGAAGAGCTCTGGTATGAACCTCGTTAAACCACGGTTCAACAAAACAGCTCATGTCCGCATAAGGAAGTTAAAATAGCACGGCTGCATCAAGAAATGCTTTTTTATTTCACTTTTGCATTTGTTAACACTATCGGGTAGGTTTAGGGTTGGGTTTGGTGTAGGGGATATTTCCAACACGATAGAGCATTACATTTTAGTGACACTCCTCGGATATATGAATTATGAACCACCGCAATACGTACCTGAAGCAATGTACTACAAACACAGCAATACGTGCTTATATCAACGTAACAAAAACGTGTCAGTGTAACGTATTGAACCCGCGTTTTAGCGCCACTCACTGGATGTTTCATTTTTAAACTGCCGTGAAATGTGCAGTAAGGTACGTAATAACGGTGTTGCAGAAATGTATTTAGAGGCACGTATTTCCAATAAGCCTGGGTTGCTAAGCTGCTTATACAAGTAAAATGTAGCTGAAGAAACTGGTTGACCATCATGGTTTTTCTGGTGAAGCTGGTTGAACATGGTGGTCTTGATGGTCGAGCTTGGCACAAAACCAGCATGGCAACATCCAAAACATGACATGTGCCGATCACCAGAATGGTTTTCAAGATGGTTGAGCTTCATAAGGTCCAAAATGGATCTTTATCCCAAATTTTGAGCACAAATTGAAAGCTCATGCCACTGGATTTCTTCAAGCAGATGGAAAATCATTAGCAAGCCCATACGGGCCAAGTTATCGGTCTCATTTATTTAGCTTATAGTGAGGAAAGGCTTTTGATGAGCTGGTACATTGAGTTTAGGTTTTTCAAGAACATCTAAATAAGGTCATTTGAAATCTGGGCTTCACCGAACAGGCGTGCAGGAACATAAAGGTTTCAGTTTCCATCAGTCACTGAAAAAATAAAACATAATTCAACTTTGTGTAATCCGGTAATCCAAAAAAATGTTTAAATGAAAGAAATAGGCCAACATGTGGTATTAATCACAACCTCACATGTATTTAGGAACAAAGTCATCAACAATCAGTTAAACTTTTCCCAGAAGCGGGGGAGTGAGTGAAAGCCAAGAGTTTGTCATGAATGTCCATCCATAGTGATTTGCTGTGGTCAGGGGAAATCCAGAGGGTCATCATTGAAATGAGGGTTTTGATGCAGTGTTTTTTTTTGAATAAATCTTCCAAAAGTACAGCGCACAATTTACATTGTATTGCATCATATGTGTTGGCAACATTAGCGCAGTCACATTTGATTTGAGTTAGGTTACTTGAGAATGGTCTTATACTGTAAACACAGGAAATCATGAAAGGAATATCCTCAGCCATTAAAACAACAAATCACTCCATCTACTCCCTGCCAAAATAATTCTAACTTAATAAAAAATAAATGGTTTGCTGGAGTAAGCTGGTTTTAGGTGTTTTTAGTTTAGTTGGTCTCCCAGCCTGCCCATAACCCCTCTAAAACCAGCAAAAAAGACCAATACAACCACTTTGGAAGTTGCCAGAAGGTTGCAGGTTCCAAACCCACAAGACGTTCCATTAATTATCATTATTGTGACAATTCAGACACTTAACCTTGTGTTGGTCGACAACATTAGCCTTCCAGTACAGTGGCTCAATCAGTAGAGCATAGTGCTAGCAATGTCAAGGTCACAGGTTCGATTCCCCGGGAAAGCAGGGACTGATAAAAATGTCTACCTTGAATGTAATGTACTGCCAGTCGCTTCGGACAAACGCATGTGTCAAATGCATTAATGTCAACTGGCAAAGGTTTGAGTACACCCTTCATCATCACCAACTAAATAATAAGTGCCCATAACCTCTTTAAAACCAGCAAAACAGATCAACCCAACCACTTGGGATGCAACCAGAAGGTTGCTAGTTCCAAACCCCCAAGATGAATTCTAATTCTATGAATTACCACTACTATGGCAATTCAGACACTTAATATTTTAGACAATTAGTCTTAACCATAAGTTGCTTTGGTTGACAACATTAGTCTTTATGTAGCTCAACCAGAAGGGCACAGCACTAGCAGCATCAAGGTCATGGGTTCGATTCCCCAGGAAAGCAAGAACTGATCAAATGTGTACATTGAATGCAATGAAGGTCGCTTCAGACAAAAGCATCTGTCAAATGCATAAATGTCAACTGGCAAAGGTTTGAGTACACCCTTCATCAACACAAACTACCTGACAAGTGCCCATGACCCCTCTAAAGCTAGCAAAAAAAAAAAAGATCAACCCAACCTGAAGGTTATAGGTTCGAAACCCACAAGATGTTCTATGAATTATCACTATTGTGACAATTCAAACACTTAACCTCTAAGCCAATTAATCTTAACTACATTCAACACTGGGCAATAAAAAGGTCATGGGTTCGATTCCCAGGAAAATGCAATAACTTATAAAATGGGTTCCTTGAATACAATGTAGGTTGCTTCAGATAAAAACATATATCTGCCAAATGCATAAGTGTGACCATGGACCACAAAACCAGTCATAAGGGTCAATTTTTCAAAATTGAGATTTATACACCATCTGAACGCTGAATAAATAAGCTTTCCATTGATGTATGGTTTGTTATGATAGGACAATATTTGGCCGAGATACAACTATTTGAAAACCTGGAATCTGAGGGTGCAAAAACAATCTAAATATTGAGAAAATCTCCTTTAAAGTTGTCCAAATGAAGTTCTTAGCGATGCATATTACTAATCAAAAATTAAGTTTTGATATATTTACAGTAGGAAATGTACAAAATATCTTCATGGAACATTATCTTTACTTAATGTTCTAATGATTTTTGGCATAAAGGAAAAATCAATAATTTTGACTCATACAATGTATTGTTGGCTATTGCTACAAATATACCCCAGCGACTTAAGACTGCTTTTGTGCTCCAGGCTCACAAATGTCAATTACAGTACACTCGATTCTTTAGGCTTGTATTATACTGGATATCAATTAGACTGATCATCAATTTTAAGACAACATTATTACCATAATCCCTCTTTAAACTAAAAACAATAAAAAACTGTGAGAGAAAAGTAGACTCCCTAAGTAGCTTCTTCTGTTTTAATGAGACAACTGAGCTAGTTTGTCTTTCACAAATTTTGACAGTTCAGGGGCAATCACACAAAATTTCTCTGAGAAAGACCTAAACACAGATTTATTTATAACTGAAATCCAGATGGGATGTTTAACAAAACA
The DNA here is from genome assembly GCF_001515625.1 of Sinocyclocheilus rhinocerous. Taxonomy (NCBI): domain Eukaryota; kingdom Metazoa; phylum Chordata; class Actinopteri; order Cypriniformes; family Cyprinidae; genus Sinocyclocheilus; species Sinocyclocheilus rhinocerous. Next base: position 793,201 of record NW_015626390.1, read on the forward strand.
TCCTTTGTTTGGAGGAATTGAAGTACAACATTAGCTCAAGAAGTATGAAATATCACCTACAAGTGAATACACTATAATTTGTAAAAGCAAAATCTAACTTCACTTACCCTGGTTTACTATAATCACAGGCCATATTGCACAACAAGAAAAGTAAAAAAAAATCAGCTTTCACAAAGTCATGACCTGAAAAGTTTTCCCTTTCAGAAATTATATTAAAAAAACTCCTTTCCCATTTCAAAAGCATTAAACACGGCAAACCATTAAATACTGCTAAAAGCTAAACTGCTCCAAAAATAGTGTTCTTGGCCAGACTACAATCTTGCATTTAGGCCCCGTCCCAACTAGCACAGTTGATGTGGATTTGAGGTCTTGCATATGCCTGTGAAGCTCACGAGAATTTCTCATTTTACAATTCAGAAGGGTGCTCATAAGCACCCCATAACCAAGACTGTGATTAATATTATTAGATTTGTTTGTATTAATTAATTACTTGCATTTATATGTAGGCAAATTAAAACACCCAATCCAAGTACGGGTCAGGGGGATTTATTGTGTAAATTTTTTTAATCATGTTATTGTTTTATAACTAATTGCAGTGAATGAATGTGTTAATTGACAGGCCTATTATGTACAACATGCACTGTTTTTGTGTGTGTGTAATACTCCAGAGGTCGTGTCCCGGAGCAGTGTATGTCACAGTAATAACACAGGTCACAGGTGGCCACAGCCACCAGAGCAGGTCTTCCACTTCTTGTTGTGCGAGTGATTCGGTCTCTCTGTGGTCACTCTATAAGTCTGTAATCTCCTCATCAACCCTCCTCCTGTTAGCATAACAGCTCTCATTATCCTGTAGTCTTCATCAGCAGGTTAATACAGCGAGTGTGTTAATCTGACAGGCGCAGACAAACCACTTAAGGGAAGCCGAGGGAGGCTGAGGAGGCGCTGTTAGCCTGATGCAATTCCCAGCAGACCTCTGTCATTCTAGTTCTGGTACAGTGCCATTCACAAGAGAGCAGAGATCCATGGAGAAACATTCCTTGAGGAAAAGACGGTCACAACATCGAGATTCACGCAGAGAAGTGATGAAAGAGTGAAATACTAAAAGCCCAACTTCTCGTCTGATGTATCTATGTCTGTTTATAGATTATATGTCTGCCCTTCCTATAGACTGAGCTATAAATCGGCTTTGACGAGGAAATCAAATTTGGTTTGTCCAACACCATTCAAAAGTTTGGTGTCCCTTATTTATTTTATTTTAAAGAAATCAATAATTTTTAAAAATTTATTCTTTTTTAAATCAATTTGAATTAAAATTAAAATTAGTATAAAGAGATAAACTGAATTAAATCCACTGAACTGCATATTTTACCATCAGAAGTTTAGCTATAGAGAGTCCATAGTGTTAAAACATTCATGGCGTTGGGCTAACAAAAAGAAAATGTTAGAAAGAAAATGACGACTGATCTTTTAGTTTGAGTATGCTGCTGCAACCGACTTGCTTTTTACACAGTTTGCTGCAAAAACACAATAATTACCAAAACACATTGTTATATATATTCTAAAATGCTTGTGTAAAAAAGCCAGAGAAAATGCCAGTTTAAAACATTAATGGCCTGTAAATGTTGTAAAATTGTCCAGCCATTAACAAGTGAAGTGAATTTCCACATTTACTTTGCAAAGTTGTTCCTCCACACTCTTCAGCTCCTGATGCTGACCACACATAACCACCATAAAACCCTTTCATCCCTTTGTTCTGTCCATTCTTTCATTAACAGGTTCTTTGCAAAACAGCACGTCCAGACGTAAGCGACGGCTCTTCAATTTGCGACACAGTGTGACTTTCCTCTACCGGCAGGACTTTCGATTCGGACAAAGTTGTGCTCACAGCGAGCACGAATGCTAATGCACTCCACAGCAAAGAAATTACAGCCAAGAACTTGCTTATCTTTTGTACTTTGCTTAAAATAACTACTCCTTTAAACAATCTATCCCTCAGAGTCTTGGCCAAAGGAACGAGGAAAAGAGAGATGGAGAAAGAAGAAAAAGCTCATTTGATTCAGCCCAAGACGTTATCTGCCACCTGCTGCATTATACCTTGACAAGTAGCCTGTGTAGCAGCGACTTGAGAGAGGTGGATTCACACTGCCAGTTAGATTGATGTAAGGCTGAGTGTATATGCTACATCTTCACACAGTTTCACAGCCGGCAGCCCTTCCCACTGACAGCCACCGACAGCGCCGCCAATCAATCTGACTGACAGCGACTGTGGCCAATCAATGTGATGGCACTATACTGTCAGATTAATAGCCCCGCCCATCACTCTGACTCACAGGGTTTAGTTTTAATGCTCTTTTATGTCTTTATATTAGAACAGATACTAAACAGAAACTGCATTAAGATAAAACATGACAAGATTATAATTCACAATTCATTCATTTACAACCTAATGTATTTGAGCTAGAACAAACATCAGAGACGGCACATGTAAAAACTAGTTTAACTTTGAAGCAGTTACGTTTCATCACTAATGCAGCTGCAAAGACAAGCAACATTAGCTTTACTGTTAATTAGTTTTATGTTTGAGGAATAAAAGAAGTCTAAAGAAGATAATTAGCACTGTGATATATGAGTTTCCAAAGCATTTTCCTCATGTTGGCGTCTCCCTCAGATGAATCAATTTTGTTGTAGCATTCCACATATTTGGATAAAAGTGCCTGTCAAATGACTAAATGTACTTTGAATATAAATATTATATATATATATATATATATATATATACAAAAACTGTCAACACACAGTTGCAAGCTAAATCACTAGCCAAACTATAACAATATATTGTACATTTAGTTGCTTTAAATGCGTCACTACTGTATGTTAATAATGCACTGACGACACCTAAAACGTAAGTTATTTATGTATGAACAAGTTACAAATGAATCCTTATGAACATTGAAATAGCGGTATTAATTTTATTATTATTGTATTCAGTTGTCATATCACTAGCATTATGTTTTCAGTTGCATTATTAAATTGTTTACTCATTTACTTAATAAGAAATTATAACATTTCTTATATGATAAAGTGTTTCGAAGATTACACAATGTTCAACAAGACTACATTTTAAACCCTTAAAGTGAATAACATTTCTGCAATCGTTTAACCATTACTTATCACGTAATATTTACTCAGTTTGCCGTGGAACACAAAAGGTGTTTTCTCCGACATGCTGTGACTCACAATAGAACTATAAAATACACCAAAAACAAAAGGAATCAATTTAGATTCAACTGAGGTTTAGAGGTAGGAGTGGGATTAGCGACTATAAAAATATATATTTTAATGCTATATTGTTACTAAAACGGTAATTTCCCTGCATATTCCGGTCTATTACATTTTATATCTTTTTACATTCGCTATAAAATGGGTAGAGGTTTAGGTTTGGGGGTAGGTTAAGGGGTCTAACAATCTAAATCACTTATCGATAAAATGATAAAAATGCATTGATACAAATATCTTAATGATATAAAATATTCATAAACATGTAAAATTTTTTAGCTAAAAATATGTTGCAATTTGTACGATTTAAACGTTGAAATACGTCTAAATTTTACGTTTCAGCATCAACAAAAACATACTAAATTGTACGTTTTGTGCTTGTAAACGTTACGTACTAATACCTACATATAAACAATGAGACCAGGCTGGGTATAGCACTAGTCAAATTGTAGCTGAATTACAAGACTTATTGCAAACTAAAATATTTGGTTTCTACTGTTAAGTAAATGGTCATATTAATAGAAATCCTAAAAAATACTGCTACGGGTAATCCGCGACAAACACCAAAAGTTTCTCCTCCAACATAGCAGTCTCCGGACTTTCTAAGCAACGGTAAACTTTCGTCATCACAACGGAAGGCCCGCCTCTCCGTTCATTCGATTGGACAATGGAAAAAATGCGAATGACGTCGGGCGCTTTTTCTGCTCAGAGTTGCTTTTTTTTCAACTTCAGGCACTCCTGCAAAAAAACACGATGCGCACAGGGCGCATATACAGCACGCAGAACGCTCACTGCTAACCGAAAACAATTCAAAAAAGGCGCCTCTCACTGCAAAAAACGTGTTCTGTGTGATCGGGGCCTAAGTCATTATAATCAGTAATTATGTCCCCACTGGATGCAACAAATGCCTCGTTTGTAATGGGTTTTATTGGTTTTGTCTCGTCGCGCCGGGACACAGCATCATAGTATGGTAGGGGCTTAATATTTCCGTCACATGCTTGAGGTATTCGGCCAATCACAATGCACTGGATAGCTGGCCAATCAGAGCACACCTCGCTTTTCAGACTGATGAGCTTTGTAAAAATCAACGCATTTCAGAAAGCCGGGGCATAGAGGAGCAACAATAATGTACAGTATGTGGAAAATGTGTTTTTTTTACTTTAAACCGCATAAACACATTGCATTACACCAAATACACAAAATAATGTTATTTTTTAGCAACATCATATGACCCCTTTAAGAGAACATTGCCAGAACGTTAGCCAATGTTCTGAGAAGGCTTCCTGTTAGCTGGGCTGTTAGACTAATCATATGGACATACACACTTCACAGAGCAGTTTCTAAATGTCACAAATGATGACCACAAAATTACCACCCTCACAAAATACCATGGCGTTCATTTAATCCATAACGTTTATAATGTTATTATGTATTACACATGTTAATCCAAAATAAGGCTTATTTTTCTCATTTTATCTATTTTTGCCCTGTTCAAAAGTACTGAAAATTATTTCCGGGACTCTGTCTAAATGACTACACGCTAAAATGTTCTGCCACTATGATTACCTCAAGTGCACAAGGCATTCGCTACTGTAATGACTGTCATTCAGAGGTAGATTCATTCAGAATATTCCTCAAAATGTCTCTCTATGGGCAGAATATGGTTAGTGAGTCTCCAAGAAGCACCAGTCACAGAAACGTCGTTTTACACGAAGGACTATGAATGCACCCATATACGCCGTTTCTTTGGAGCGAGCCTTGGCCACAGTGCCTGTTTACGCTGTTTAATGGGGCTAACCTTTCCCGTCACACACTTAGAGGCACTTCTCTCTGGAAATCAACAGTTGTGAAGGGCAAATTCAAATTGGTACACCACCTCCCCTTAAATGAAAGGAAAAAGTCCTGTGTGTCACTTTAACTGTGTTTAACGTGTTAAAGTAACACTAAGAGCAACTTGAACTTACAAGGCTACAAGAATCCAACATCTACAGCACGGCTGCTAACTCTAGAAAGTAGAAATATGTTACATGTGACAAGAAAAGAAGGACAGAAGAGGCCTGAATATATTTAGCTATTTGCAATTTTGCAATCTGAACAGCAGAACACCATATGAACACATCTTTATGTGGCTTGAAAACCAATTAAAATATGATTTTCAGAATTAATTTCAGTCTGAAAGGTCAGATCACATTTCAAATAGTATTTTTGGGTCATTCAGCGTGTGATTTGTCAAAAATGTCAAACACAATGCAAGTCAAACAAAATTATGTATTATTATTATTATTATTATATTGTTTCATAGGTTTATACTTGCCACTATTTATTTCATTTATTTATTTATTTAGAACCATTTGTAATCAAATAGTGACACGTGTGTAAAAACAAACAAATAAACAAATAAATAAAAAAATCTGTATATCATTACACCAACTGTTTGTTTGTTTGTTTGTTCAGGGCCATATGTAATAAAAACAGTAACAGGTATAAATGCAGACAAAACAAACAAACAATAAATAAATAGAGACCAGATACACAACCTAAAATTTATACTTTCCTTTATCTAGTATTTTTTTTTTTTTTATACGAAATCTTCTACCATTATGTGCGTGAGCTCCTCTCCTTGTTGAACTTTATCTAGTCACATAAATTTTACCCATCAACTACCAATTTATATTTATAGCACTTTATTCCTCTGAGTTTTCTCTCATTTCAGTCTGTTTTCAAGCTTTAAAGTTTCATTCCTCATCCCGGCCTGTCATAACAGGCATGCAAGACGACATTATCTCGCTAACCTTGTAGCTCAAACCCTGCCATGTCTGCTCCTTCCTGAGTGACAGCAAATATGTCTGAAATGAGCTGTGGCTGCTGAAGACTATTTTCCTGACAGTGATGCAGCATGCTTTGTCAGTCAGGTCTCCACCTTGGTCCTTTAGAAAATGACCTCTGACAAACGCAACAGAGTCCATACATCAAGGTCCGTCCTCGCGTCCTGCAGTGCGTAAAGTTACGTGACAGACATTCTGTCATTCAGAACGTCAGCAATGGACCACTTAATGTGATGTGTTATTGCTGCATTTTTCAAGTTTTAACAAACAAAAATAATGTGTCATGCAAGTGACTGATAAGTGGTGAAACAATCCTCAGGAGCACGGGCCGAGTTTATGAGATGTATGACAATGTGTCAGGCCTACAACAGCTGAAGGGTGCCATCTTCCCTCAGGTAAACTTTCTCAAACTTTTGCCTTTTTACTTTCCTCCGGAGAAGATGTACAGCTAAACTCTCTGAAGTTCTGCTTTTTGAGAAGTTTTAGAGTTTCTCTGCACTGGCGCTGGGGAAGAATCACTCCCATGCTTTTTGAAAGAAAGTGTCAATGCATACATTTGTGCAAACCAACTAGGACAGAATGAGAAGTGAAGACAAAAAGGGAAAAAAAGAAAGAAAAAAAGGTGAAAGACTGATAATAAATAAACAAATAAATAACTGCAATAAATACTCATTTTATATATGAATAGGTATCACTGATATTGATATTTTATAAACTTATTATTATTATTATTATTATTATACAAACAAAAAACTTTCACAATAAATACATATTATCTAAAATATCAAAGCTAATAAGTACCATTGTTATTGATAAGAAAATAACAATACCTATTATATAAGCACTGGCAGCAGCAGCAACAACAACAACAACAACAACAACAACAACAACAACAACAACAACAACAACAACAACAGAACGAGACGTCATTGACTAACTCATCGTAACACTGCGATGAGAACACACGCAGTAGACAAGGTCAGAACAGGAGGATGAAGAAGAAATTGAGGGGTGAAAGAAAAGCAGGGGGATGAGGAGGAGGAAGAAGAGGGTTTGCGTCAGGTACTAAAGAGCTTATTGTTCAAGACTGAGTAGTCGATTGTGAAATGACAAGCATGACAGTGAAAGGATTGGTCTGCCGATTCCAATTGTCTGGCAGGACTAGAACTGGAGCTGAGTTTGAGAGAAATCAGGACTGACTTGAAAGAGTCATGCTGGATGAGACATAGGGCTTGAAAATGACATTAACCCCCATTTACAAAACCACAGGAGCATGCTGGGACTGGCTGGGCTGAGCCTGCGTGCGTCCAGCTGCTCATTCATCTGTGCATTTAAACAGTATATGTCAGGTGGAAACAGAAGGTCAGGACATATACTGACAGCGCATGTGCATACATAGTCTTGCAGAGCATAAATATGACTATTAAAATGCAATAATTTTGACCAAGAACCATCCACTTAGGAAGAAACCTTCAAAGCACACGTGAATCGACCCTTTTCCTTTTAATAACATACTTCATAAACCAGATATAGACCTTTGAGCAAACAGGTGAGCTCAAGGAAATCTAGTTCACTTGTTCAAGGCCGCGTGTCCAACAAAGTATTTATTCTTAAAGGCCAGCATGATTTTTTAAATTGTTTTCAATGGGAACATGGCATATTTAAATAAGGCAGTGAGTGTCTATTTCACTTTGTGTGTGTGTTTTATTATTATTATTTATTAATATGAATAATAATGCTTGGAGAAACATTTTGTTGGTTCTAGCTAAACGCTGCGCCTCCAAAGCGCTCTCAAGCGCCGTTTTCAAAAGAACACCTGCCATTTTCAGCTGGATAAAAACGCTTTGGTGGACACACAGCCTAAAAGTGTCTCAAACTGAACTCTTTAAAGGGATAATTTAATCAAAAATGAAAATGTCATCATCTACTCACCCTCAAGTTATTCCAAACCTGTATGACATTTTTTTGCATACTATGGAAGTCAATGGCGACCAACAATTGTTTTGGTTCCCTGCATTATTTTCAAAATATTGTATTTTGTGTTCAACAAAAGAAATAAAGTCATACAAGTGTGGAACTACCTGTAAAAAGACCAACTATCCCTTAAACATTTGAAAAAAAAAATGAAATGTTATAAACATCACTATCTTTGGCAAATCGATTAGATCTTCTTGGAGCAACCTTGAAACTACCAGCAGACTGATAAAAGCCATTTACAAACTCCAGAACAAAAATAAAGATTGGAGTTAGCTAACTGAAGAGGAGTTATTTTTGTGTGAAGTGACAGGGCCATTTGAGTGTTTATCATCAGCTTACCCATCATTCTACCCATCATGGTGGGTCGTGGGGTGTGGTTGTCATCCAGGCTCTCTCCGGGATACAGCGACTGAGAGATCCGTCGCTCATGTTCGTCTCGTGGAGAGTTCAGAGGCACAGGTGGGCTACCTGGAGCCTCCTGGGAAGAAAAAAAAATACACTTCTTTATTCTGGCTTATTTTTAATCTTTCAGCTGCTACTTTTCTTGCCCCTTTATGAAAGAGCTGTTCTTGCTTTAAGCACAAATGTCTCTAAATTTTGTCAGATGTAACAAAAAACACAGAACAAGTAGAATAAATTAATTTCTAACCCCACTAGTTTTGAACAACGAAGACAGTTGTTGTTGCACAGCTTGTAGAGTACATTTTCAGTGTCTCATCCCCAGGCGCTAGTGGCAATAGAGGAGTTACTGTGCTCTTTTGATTAGGCTGTTGGTGAGTGTGGTCTGATGTTAAGTCCTTTGTGAGCTCGCATGTCCTTAGTATTATACATTTCCCCCATGGGGGCCCACACTGACCGTGAGAGGGTTGCACTTTCTCCCAAATGAACGTCTCCTGAAGGAGGCTGTGTTGAGATGAGGGTCTGTAATATTTCTCTCCCATTCTTACCACCTAGGGTCTGGCGACTAGGAAGACCAAGGTCCAAGGTCTGTTTTTAAACACAGCTCTCTGAACATGGCAACAAGCCTCAAGGGAACTTTGGGAATGCTTACAATGTAGCAAGGTATTTATGTGCTTCAGCATGTGGTAAAGTGGTTGCTAGGGTGTTCTCAATAGTTGCCAAGCATTTTCTTACTTGCCCAAGTCATCCATCATTCTACTTATCCATCCATCCAACCAACCATTTATCTATCTATTGTTCTACCTAACCATCTATTCATCATTCTACCCATTCATCCATAAGTTGTTGTTGGTGACCCAGGGTGTTGCTAGGTCATTACAACCAAGCAAGGTATTTTAGGTGCTTCAGAGTGAGGTAAAGTGGTTGTTAGGGTGTTCTTGATAGTTGCCAATCACTGACCCAATTACTGACCCAAGTCAAAAGAGCCCACCAATTCTCCAATGGCTTTCTGATTTCTAGGTATGACTCAGTCCCTCTTTGATCTATCTATCTATCTATCTATCCATCCATCCATCCATCCATCCATCCATCCATCTACCTATTCATCCACCCACTCTCCCACCCATCTATCCATTCATCCATCCATCTACTTATCCTTCACCCTTTTACCTATCCATCCATCCATCCATCCATCCATCGTCCTGCCTATCCATTCATCCATCCATCGCTCTACTTATACATCCATCCATCCATCCACTTATCCATCTATCCATCATCTTTCTACCTATCCATTCACCCATCCATCTTTCTATCCATCTACTTATCCATCATAATTTTACCTACCTATCATCTATCCATTCATCCATCCACCCATTCATCCATCCATCTATCAATCCTACTGTCTTTCCTTCCATCTACTTATCCATAATCATTCTACCTATCCATCCATCCATCTACTTATTCATATATCCATCATCATTCTACCTATCCATCCATCCATTCATCCATCTACTCATCACTCTATCCATCCTTGCTTCTACCTATCCATCCATCCATCATCATCATTCTACATATCCATCATTCAATTGTTCTACCTATCCATCATAATTCTACCTATCCATCCATGCATCTATCCATCCATCTACTCATCCATCTATCCATCATCATTCTATCTATCCATCCAGCCATATATACATACATCCACTTATCCATCTATCCATCATCATTCCATCCATCCATCCTACTGTCTTTCCATCCATAGGGTTTTCTTGATAGTTTCTAAATGTTTTCATACTGGTCTCTCTTTCACTATAGGTCTGTTAGATTTTTCACTTGATTTATAGTCCGCCGGGAAAATATTACAAGTCCGATAGCTTAGAAATGTAGGTACACAATGTTATGTTCATAACACAAATGGTACAGGACACATTATACATCAAGGTTAAATACTTGTAAGGTAGAGGTTTGTGCACATCTCTAACTTAAATGTTAGTAGTAACTACGTATTAGTTACTACATTCCCAATCAAAAACATAGACAGTTCTGACTATGAGAAAATACAAGTGCCTAGGAGTCAACTACAGTCAACTAGAGTTGAGTAGAGAGAGACTTGCTGGTAAACCAAGGATTTGGGGTGAGATGAACGTCAAGCTCTGATTAGCTAAGGCTGGGGTATGAGATATTAGTTAACGATCAGGTAAGCTGTGTGCTCTCGGATCCTCTCCGTGCAGTTTTCCCATACATACCAGAGGAGACGGGAATGAGATTGATGTCTTCTGATCAATAGCAACCAAAAACAATTTTGAGAATCCAGATTCATCCTGGACAGCGGGATGCTGATCACACAAGACATATCTTACTCAATCTGCTCAGGACGTCTGTGGCGCTGCGGTGGGGACAACAAACGCTGTATTCGGGAGGGAAACTACCAGACTGTTTAATATAGATGAGATGTTTAATGAAGTCTAGAGCTGCTGACTTATCTCGCTGGGCCTGATAAAACAGCACGCATAGAAGGGGTCAACGCAATTACAACTTCATCCCATGCAAGTGCCACGGGCAGCCTGACAATAAACCGCTCAGCCTGACTCTCCTCAATGAGCTTTTCATTACAAAACCAGGATTTGTTTTATGAACCTTTGTTGAAGTCTGACGGTTGTGACAGAATGAGAGGAAGATAAAAACGAGACGAGGAAGTATTTCTTAAAGAAAATAGAGGGTGATTGGTTTCAAATGATCTGCTTGTGGGAGACACAGATCTTTAACAGCACAGTGTTTGGGAGGGAAGGGAGGTGAACAGTTATTATGAACCCATTTACTCTGCCTACTCCAGGCATAATCTCCCCTAATCTAGTGCTTTCTCAAACAGGATTGGCCATGTGTATTAAAACACCCCCTTCTAGTCTGTCTTCCTGTGAGGCTGTGATTGGCAGTCTGCAGGCTAGTTTGTCCTGCATCTGTCATTCTACCTATCCATCCATCAAACCCCCCATCATTTTACCTATTCATCCATCCATCCATTATTCTACCTGCCTATCCATCCGTCCATCATTTTACCTATCCTTCCATCTATCTATCCATCCATCCATATAACTTCCCATCATTCTACCTACCCATCCAACCATCGTCTGTCTGTCCATCCGTCCATCCATCCATCCATCATTTTATCTATACTTCCATCCATCCATCCTTCTGTCTATCCATCCATCCATAATTTCTTCATCCATCCTTTTACCCATCCATCCATCCAGTCACTTATCTATCTATTCATCATTCTACTTATCCATCTATCTATCCATCCTCCCATCAACCTATCCATCTATCCATCATCATTCTGCCTATCCATCCATCCATCCATCCATATAACTATCCATCATACTACCTATCCATCCAACCATCGTCTGTCTGTCTGTCCATCCATCCATCCTTCTACCTATCCATCTATCTATTTATCTATCCATCCTTCCTTCAACCTATCCATCCTTCTGTCTATCCATCCATCCATAATTTCTTCATCCATCCTTTTACCCATCCATCCATCCAGTCACTTATCTATCTATTCATCATTCTACCTATCCATCTATCTATCCATCCTTCCATCAACCTATCCATCTATCCATCATCATTCTGCCTATCCATCCATCCATCCATCCATCCATATAACTATCCATCATACTACCTATCCATCCAACCATCGTCTGTCTGTCTGTCCATCCATCCATCCTTCTACCTATCCATCTATCTATTTATCTATCCATCCTTCCTTCAACCTATCCATCCATCTGTCCATCCATCCATCTGTCCATCATCATTCTGCCTATCCATCCATCCATCCATCCATATAACTATCCATAATACTACCTATCCATCCAACCATCGTCTGTCTGTCTGTCCATCCAGCCATCCTTCTACCTATCCATCTATCTATTTATCTATCCATCCTTCCTTCAACCTATCCATCCATCTATCCATCCATCCATCTGTCCATCATCATTCTGCCTATCCATCCATCCATCCATCCATATAACTATCCATAATAATACCTATCCATCCAACCATCGTCTGTCTGTCCATCCATCCATCCTTCTACCTATCATTCTACCTATCCATCTATCTATTTATCTATCCATCCTTCCTTCAACCTATCCATCCATCCATCATTCTAGTAGTATATCCTTCAGAAAATACACAAATAAAAAACTTAGTTATGGAATAAATGCAACAATTGAGCACTGGTCTTTTCTCATATTGTTGCCTTAACCATGATAATATCACTGTAATACACAACCTTGTATTCATGTTTTACATTAAAACACATTTGAGAAAATCCTCTCTGACCTTGGATGGCAGTGAGAATATCCTTGTCTACATAACAGCATCATATAGTCATTCTAATCCTTTCTCTAACACATACACACACACACATTTCCAGACTGGGCTGGCCTCCTGATGCTGTTTATGAGGTCTTAATCCAGCGCCCCTCTCCGCCTCTCAGCCTGTAATTACAGGTCTTATGCTGTCACATACAGCAATATCACTGTAATACACAACCTTGTATTCATTTTTTACATTAAAACACATTTGAGAAAATCCTCTCTGACCTTGGATGGCAGTGAGAATATCCTTGTCTACATAGCAGCATCATATAGTCATTCTAATCCTTTCTCTAACACATACACACACATTTCCAGACTGGGCTGGCCTCCTGATGCTGTTTATGAGGTTTTAATCCAGCGCCCCTCTCCCTTTCTCTGCCTGTAATTACAGGTCTTAAGCTGTCACATGCAGCCTCTGCTCTGTCCAGCTCTCTCTGGAGACCCAGACAGCCTCATTAGCCCTCTATATTGCATCTCTCCAATCCCATTCTCTCCCTCTCCTGGCATTCATTTCCTCGCCTGTATAGAGAGCAGATGAACCCCTTTCTATGGCAGATCTGTTGTCCTCTCTCACATATTTTCAGTCTATTTTTCAAGTGGATTATGACGGCTACAAGCGCCCGAGGCTGTGCAGCTGTGGGTCGAAGTGCTCAAATTTACCCTGTGAATACTGTGCTTTTGAGCCAGTGACAGTTTATTATGTGTCCCCATAATGGGTTAATTAATTCTCTCAGTGGTGAGAGTGAGGGCACTGAATGGGTACAACTGCTTTAGTTAAAGGAGCCAAATTCTACCCATTTAAAGTCCACATATAATACAGCATTAGTCAAGGTTTCTTGCACCCAAAATGTAATTTCTTTTTCCAGACCATTTATCATTAAAAGGCTTTTTTTTTTTTACTGTACCTTTAGGACTTCTTTATGTAAGTGACCTTTATTGTGATTGGCTAACCTAAGTCATCTGTGTGGGACCATTGCTTGAATACTGGACATAGGCTGATATATAAATACAGGCTGTCACATGATAAAGCACTCATGCCTGTGGCATCTACAGCATGACCGGAGGGAGAGGGATATGAACAGATCAAAATTAGTTGTTCAATAAAAGTGGCAAATTATTGTACAATTTCAGATACATACATTAATATTTATAGATTTTTTTGTATACAGTACATTTAGATTTAAATGTATTTAACATTTATATATTTAAGTTATACTATATACTATATATATACTAAAAATAAAAAATACACAACAGAATAACTAAAACTAACTGAACTTCTTAAAATGAAAATGGAAAATATAAAAATAAAGATTGATTAAAATAATCATAAAAACTACAATAGTATTTCAATGATACTAAAATAACACTCATATTACACACTTGCTTTATTTATGCATTATAAACATATAATAAACATAACATATTTACGTATCTACATTTTTATACACTGTATTTTCATTATTTATATATTCTTTTTTGTAGGGAAAATAGTGTGGAAATACATCAATATAGTTAAGCTATTATTATTATTACTTATTTAATGGCATTTTAAAAAAGAGACATTTTTTCCGACAACAAAGAGCAAATGAAAGCTATGCTGATCTCTTCTGTACACAACTGTCTCTGTTCACCTTGTGAAGTGTGAGTGAGTCAGACTGAGTGGCTGTCGTGACACCTAATCTGCACAATGCCACTGTGCTTTAGTACGCTGCCCTTTCATTCAATCAATTACTTTCTCAGGTGCACCAATTGAGTTTCCCTGCTGAGCTGTGAGTGGATTACAGAGAGCGTCTTCATTCGGAGCCGGGCTTCTGCTCCCTGGACGCCTCCAGTCAAACAAACCTGCCTCGTACACACACCCAGCATTTCCTATTCACAATGTCTTTGTGGCACAAAACTACATTTCCCATGATGCATCTGTCCTCCTCATGAATCCCAATCACAGTGATATGACATCAGTAAGTCACCGTGAGCTCATGTAATAGAGGTCCATCGGAGAGTAAATAAACTAATGAAGTACAGATCCAGAAGTCCTTCTCTTATTGTCTGGCGCGTGTGGATGCGTCCCATCATGCCCCGCTTCGCCCCGTGGAGCAGCAGTCTGGCTCAGCGCTAATAAAACCATAATTTAGCAGTCAGGCTGATTGATAGTTCTCTCAAGACACAATCGATCAGGCCCTCATTTCAGCAGGACGGTTTTCTGTAGCCAGCACGGCACTTCCTTCCTGTTGTCAGCTCTCATGAACGTCATGTGGACACAAACCACATGGGTTGTTTTTATGCACAGGAGGCACTTTAGCAGTAAAAAAAATCGAGATGCACTGTTCTTCATAATTGAGATGCAGTTTGATAAGAATGCTAATGAATTAGAGTCTAAAATTGCAATCACTAAAGCAGAGAGTACTTATTTTAACTGATTACAGCACTGAAAAATTACTTCTTAATGTGTTTTAAATGGATATTTGTGCTGGACTAAACAGAACTAAGCATACTTAAAATGATACATTCACATTAGAAACAGCACTGAATAAGATATTAACAGTTTAATACAGCCATATTGTATCTTATAATATAAGATACATACAAGTATAAAAGTATACTTTGTTTTGATGTACTGGCAGATTTTTCACTTGTTTACACAGAATAATTCACCCAAAAATAAAAATAAATAAAAAATGCTGAAAATGTGCCGTCACCCTTAGGCCGTCAAAGATTAGGATGCGTTTGTTTCTTCATCAGATTTGGAGAAATGTAGCATTGCATCAGTGTCTCAGCAATTTGTCCATAATCCATAATTTGTCCATAGTCCATAATCCATAATAATGCTTCCTACATTGAGAAAGTCCATCTCCTGTTGTCTCTCACATCAAAATTCACCCACAGATTTGTTTAGAGCTGTTTTGGCTTGTAAACGGTGCTTGATCTGTGCAGATTTCTCTCCTGATTCAGACCTGATGACTTTTTCAATAGAGAAAGCAGTATCATGGATTATAGACTTGTATTTTAGCTGGAAGCAAAGTTTTGAAATTAAAACATCTTAATGATAAATTTGTTTCTTACAAACAGTTTTTGGCTTTTCAAGACATTAACTGATGGACTGGAGTGGTGTGGATTACTTGTGGATTATTGTGATGTTTTTATCAGCTGTCATTCTGACGGCACCCATTCACTGCAGAGGATCCACTGCTGAGACACTGATGCAATGCTACATTTCTCCAAATCTGATGAAGAAACAGACTCATTTACATCTCGGATGGCCTGAGGGTGAGTACATTTTCAGCAGATTTTTATTTTTGGTTTAAATAAAAGGGGCAAAAATCAGACAGCTCAGTGACAAAAAAAAAAAAAAGTATTTATATCAAAAACACATTCTCCAAAAACTAGTCTTAATATCTTATGCAGTGATGCTTCTCAAGCACATTTATCGAAGTAAATTTATCTACCAGCGGCAAAATAGAGTCTCAGCTCGGTTACGCAGCAAAAACACTGTCAGTATAACAGCAGAACGCAAGCATGTTGTTGCTTTGCTTACTCACTTCTTGTTCAAACAGTGTAAACCAGGCTTCAGCTGCTGTGCTATACTCTACATTTTCTCTCTTTCATTGGTTGGCAATTAGAGCAGACTGCATCAAACATCTACCAGGTTACTGTACACCTCCTCTGAGACTAATCTACAAAGTTCACAAAATCTGAACAAGGAGGAAATAGAAGGAAATGAGAAACACTTCTAAGGATATATTAAATAGTACTTTTGTAAAACATCAAACTATCTTTGGCTTGATGCAAATCCCATACTTTCAAAGAACGGAGCATCTCCGAGTGAGGACAGCGTGTGCATTTCTCTGCTCCCTGAAGGGTTTCCAGCTTTGCGCAATAACTTTGATTTCTCTTTGTAGAAAAAAGTAAATATCCTCAAAGAAACTGTGAATAAAACAGTGGACCAGAAGGCCCTTCACAGTTCTTCAGACATAACTCATGCATATGCATGAAGATGGGTGTTACATGCAAATTCACACTTAAGAGTCAGGAAAAAGTAAGAAAAAAATACTTACACTTACACTGAATATTAAAATCCAGTTTCAATAAAATACATTGTGTTATTAAATGTACAGTGCTGTTTACAGCAAAAAAGGAGGCCAAATATCATAAAATGCACTTGAATGGCAATATTATGTGTAATGTTCATAAAATGAATATTAAAAAATATAATAATAATAATAATAATGTAATTTTATATATGTCTACATTATGTCTATATGTTGACTATTATTATGTATATATGTCTATATATGTATATTATTACTATTATTATATCTATATGTCTATATCATAATTATTATGTCTATATTATGACGATATAGACATAATTTATTAATGTTTATACTGTACATGCATAGACATTTCGGCATTTTTTTTCTATTAACCAAAAAGTCTGTCTATTTTTGTTTTATTGAAATTCAAAGTTAAAGGAAATTAATTTATTTAAATGAAACTGAATAATTTCTGCATCTGCTGTGATGTTTGCCATTTAAAAATGAGAGTGGCATCATAAAAGTATTTGTAACCACATAATTCAAACAAGTACTGTATGTATTTCCTCATGTTCTCATTATGTTTCATTATGTCAAGCTCAGTTACATCTCTTACTGTTGATTTACAAAAATCATAAATAATACAAAAACTATAATATATAATAAAAAGCTAAATATGCTTTAGCTCAATGATATTTTTGCACTGCAACATTGAGCTTTTACAGCTTTATGTCACAAACACTTCCTGACTGAAGCGTAATGACAGCGCTGTGTCACAGACGAACACAAGCCAGTTTAACAGCACACTAGAGGCGTGGAAAACTAATTGGACACACTCAATCCGGGGAAATGTATTAATTTCTTATTTCAATAATCCAGTGCTGATAGGCTCAGATGCCAACCTTTATGAAGAGCAACATACGCTTCCAATTACCCACAATCCTCAGAGGCTGTCTTTGAACACTCTGGTGAACTTTGATAACTTCATACCAAACATTTATAATAGTATTAAGAATATGAAGTGCGTTAAATACTGAAGGCTCCATTTCTGCTTAAAGTTTACTAAAACGAATAGTGCTTTTGTCCCATAATTTGACTGCGACGGGGGTAAAACTCAAAGTCGAGCAACATAACAAGTTTTAAAGTATTTAAAAAAAAAATTAATTGAATTCAAATGACTGCAAGACTTTTAATTGCCTGAGAACTTATGACCTTATATTAATAGAAACGGAAAGCCATCGATTGGAATCGCCGCCTCTCTGAAGCTCAGCCTCAATTATTGAACTGAAGAAGAAAACGCAATGACCAATAATACATTACATCATTATCTGGGTCACGACAATCCCTTACGAAGAACATCACCGCTTCAATTACCAAAGGCGGTCTGAGAGATAGTCAAGATTCTCCGCTTCACTTCTCCATTTGAAACCCATTTCAGACAAGAGCGTTTCACTCAAGTCAGCGGCTGATTATTAAACCCTTCATTTACAGTTTGAGCCTTTGGCTCTACTGTAATTGTGACAAAATCAGGTCACTCTCTCCATGGCAGGCCTTTCCCAGTTCCATCTACGAGCCTGCAGTCAGAAGCACAAACTGTACAACTTTAAATCATGAAATGCCGTCCTAGACAACATTTCAAAGCATCATAGGTGCTTGAGAAACAAACGGTTGGAAGAAATAATGCTCCCTTCTAAGATGTTAAAATCTTAAGATGCATCGTATGTATCTGAAGACAGCTGCCTATGCAGCCTCATCTCATTAGCATTCGCACAAAGTTTAGATGAATAGTTTTATAGTGAAAAGCATATATCATATATTAAAGGGGTCATATGATGCGATTTCATTTTTTCCTTTCTCTTTAGAATTGACAAAGTGAAGCATATATTGACAAAGTGACAGCAACTAATATATAAAAGTAATATGTACGCTCAGCTTTAGAATCATAAAAAAACGTTACATTTTAATACCTTTATAAATATATTTATATAATTATTTTTTACAATTAAATAGACATTTCTGAATCCCTACCCTAAACACTTCTCAACAACTGTGTTATTTTAATATTATTTATATACTACTAAAATATTAATATTTCAAATTAGGTTTTGTTTTTATATTTTCAGTTTTCATTTTAATTTTAGTTATTTTGTCATGTGCTTTCGTCATCTATTTCAGTTTTAGTTACTTTAGTACTTCAATGTAAACCTGTTTTATCACCCGTTTCGTCTCTAATTTTCTAAGGTTTTATCTATACTATTTAATTTCTGCTTTATTTTATTTAACACTATCTTTTTTACGTTTTTGTTTTAGTTAACAATAAAAGCACTACTCGAAAAAATATAAAAGTGTGTATATTTGTACGATTTTTTTTAAAGTTTTAAAGCGTGTCTATATAAACATGATTAAGTAATAATTACATGATTCTAAAATTTGAAAGTTTAGACATTGGTAGAATGGATGAACGAACGAATGAACTCAAAACGAGTTGAATATAGTAAAAGAAACTTCACAAAACAGAATAAAAAAAGTTAAATGTAATGACATTGAGCATTTTTAAAAATTAACTTCTTATTAAATACAATAAAATCAACCTATTAATCCAGTAAAATTCAATATTGTACGAACATAAAATGATTCATAAAACATGCGCTTCTAATATTGCACTTCCTTCAGTGGGTCTCATTCATGAAACACGAGCAGAACAAATTTTTGTGTAAATCGTTCGTAAAGCCGTTCTGACGTAAACTTTTGAATTCATGAAAATGTTCGTATTTTCAAAATGTTAGTTGGTACGAAAGAAATGTACACCTGCTCCCTACCACGTGTAAATGGTGCGTAAAACGTTCTGTGTTATTTTTGGCAAACTGATGACACTGAATTTTGATGCACTGCCATTATAATATTTTCGTATAATAAGTTAGTTTGCTCCGTTTTGTTTTTTTTTGGTAGCTGAGGGTTGATAAACTGTTTAGCTTTGGGTAAAACGCAGCGCTTGTCCCTGTCACTTTTTACCCAGCCGTCCAATCAATGGAGGAGGGGCGGGACAAATACTACACCGACCAATCATCCTACATGTACAACAACTGAACAACAATAGAGAAGTTAATATTGCTGGTTACTACATTTTTATATTCAGTAATATTCTTCAAAATGAGATATTATTAATACGTTACTGCCGTGGATATTCCTAATCATAGCAACCAAAGCATCTCAGCAAACAAACAAACTAACGCTGTGCCACCAAAGTCTTCTCAAGCGCCACCAGCTGGCCGTTTTCAGAAGAGCGCCTGACAAAAATGTTGGCTAAAAACTCTTTGGTGGACACACGTTATTGAATATTTATTGTTAGCCATATGGTCTATTACTCTTTTTTTTGCATTTATGCAATATAGTCCAGAATATTCCACTGCGTTCCTGGACACGCGATTTGCGTAGCTGTAATTCATAGGCGCGGATTATGCTAATTGTGAATGAGCATGAACAAGCGCCATATTTACGAATGATTGGAATTAATTAACATACGCATGTTTAACTATCAAATCGGAAGTTTACAAAGCGTTTGTGAATCTGGAGGAGAGTTTTCGGGAAGGTCCATTTTACGCGCAAATTACTCAGAATTTACTCCTATATTTACGAATGTTTCATGAATGAGGCCCAATGTGTGTGTGTACATTTCAGATGTATAAAATGTATAAAAAATGTATTTGCAGTAGAACCACACTTTACATATGAACACCTGCTATTACTAATGAGCGAATGAACTTGCTGTATTTTGGAACGACAGAGCTTTTGATTGACAGTGTAGGACATCGATTCACATTCAGGACAGGACTAGAGACAGAATGTGCTTCACCCAAACATAATCGAGTACACACACACACACACACATACAGGGCAGCGGACAGTGATGGATCTTATTCATTTTAATGCTGGCCTCTGTTTTCCAGCATTTGCTGTATGACAGTAGCAAAGCGCCGGCTGTCAGAGAGAATCTCTGATTCCTTCAGTGGCCCCTGCAATCTCTCGCTACCCATCATTTTCCTCTTCTTTCCACTTTCACTACTCTTGCCATCTCTCTTTTTTCTTATTTCAGCTTTCCCTCTCTCTGAATGCCATATCAATGCGCAACTATTGGTGTATGTTGGTATACAGCGGGAGCTCGGCTGCACTTCAAAGTGAAAGAAACCGTCCTCATCCTCGTTTGACAGACAGATAAGAGTGACCTTGAGCCCGGGCGCTCCTGAAGGCAACAGGTGACCTTGGTTGGGACGAGCAAGAGAGGATGGATGGGACGTGTGTGAGGGGACAGAAGTCAGCGTGAGGTCTGCTGCTTTCAAACGGGTCCAATCAGCTCCACACAGCCGCTAATAAAGGCTGATCTGAGCGCAGCAGTGGGCTCTTGGTGTGTGTCATCCGTGAATGATTACAAAAGACATTATATTTTAGTCAGGTTGTGAGTTTGCAAGAAGAGACAGACTGTGTACAAAAGGTACTACAGAGACGTATTTCTTCTCTCTGTTGTGTTGTCTTCACTGGATGCACGCAAATACAAATACAGCACGAGCGGTGCAGTCAGATTCACCAACAAACAAGGCTGCCTACATATGAGTGAAGCCTTTGATGAATAGCAATGTGTAAGATGACTTTTCATGTGTTTTAAAAGCACAAGACGTGTTTTCTAACCCCGTGTAATTTTTTATGTGACTTATTTTAGAATGTTTCACATTCCTATATCGCATCAAGCTTTTACACAGGACACTTTTTACTAGTTACAATTTACTAGTCGGATTTAACAGTGAATTCACCCAATTCTCCTGAAGTGAGTGGCCGTAAGCTGAAAATAATACACAATAAATGTTTTTTTGTGTTTTTATTTTTAACCTACACAATGTATGTTTGACATGAATAAAATATTTTAATTATTATTGCTACTTCCACATACATAAGTATACACTACCATTCAGAAGTCTGAGGTCAGTAACTTTGTTTGTTTGTTTGCTTATTTATTATTTATTTTTAGCTTATTTTATTTTATTTAACAGAAATTCTTATTTTTATTCGGCAAGGATATATTAATTCCTAATTCCTAATTCAGCTTTGATCATAGAAATAAATTACATTTTACAATGAATTCAAATAGTAAACAGTTCATTTAAATTGTAATAATATTTCACAATATTACAGTTTTTACTGTATTTTTGATTACATAAATGCCGATTTGGTGAGCAGAAGATGTGGTTGAAAAAATCTAATGGATAAAGCAATTAGTGAGTTTCTGGATTTTTCTCCTTAAAAAAAAACGTGTTTCAGCACAAATCTCATCAAATGTGTAAAATTGTGCTGCTTCATCATAAATTCAAACATTTCTCATCAAATAGAGCAAATGATCTGAGCTATAGGATCCACTTTCCTTTTATAGCGCGCTGTACTCTTACTGAAAGCCATTGCCTTGTTACTGTCTATTTTTATTTCTCCCCATAAATTTTAAGAAACAAGCATCCGAGACACAGCTGATATCTAAAAGAACCATAATGGAGACTCTATTAAGTCCCTTGAGCTCTGAAAGAGCAAGCTCTGAGCATCGACACGCTCCTCTGGGAAACATGCTCTCCACTCGAAGCGTGAGAGCGCAGCCAAAGATCGCCAGTCGTCTCATATCCATAAGCAGTCATCATTCTGAATTTCATCTCCTCCTAAAGCAGCATCTGTTGTATATTCTTTAGAAAGATAAGTGTTAGATTACACTTTCAGATGTTATGACTCTGTGCGGGCAAAAAAAAAAAGAAGAGTGAAACACAAACACACATCCAAAGGATTGCATTGGGGAAAGAGGGGGGATGAAAAAGATGGCATTTGAAGTTGATATTTGATATTTCATACTGCCATCTGTTATCAGTATAAATCAGCATGAGCATTTCAGGGGTCAAATTGCTTTCGATCGCAATCCGCCGCTCACACCCCCGTATCACTTTCTCTCTCTCTCTCTCCGTCTCCTGTGTCTGTCTGATAAGAACTACTCACTTTAATTCACTTTTTCTGCAGTCAAACTTCCCCGTCCACAGACACTACTGAACCCGGTCGGTCGGTCTGTCAGTCACTCAGTTCATCTTTATGCAGTATGAAAGTCATTTTCATCAGAATTTAAGGACCTGCATTGAACTATTGTCTGTTAGTGTATTGCATTAAAGTCTATGGCAGCCTCTAGATCCGTATGGGAAAAGTTGGTACTGTATCTAGATGCCATTTTAGTGCAACTCTCTCAAATCGCCATCAACACTCTCATATCCGTAAAACCAACGGTTCTGGTTCTTTAGGTCATGCAGAGTTCAATCTTTCAATTTATGCCACGCTACATTTCCTAGCATCCTTCGGCTTTCATCCCCAAATTTGGGTCAGATTATCTTCAGGCCATGCTGGGTAAATATTAATACAACATTTTTTAATACACCAAGCCATTCACATGCAACGAATACGTTCATTCGAGAGGATGCAAAATCAGGAAGACTGAATTGTATTGAAATTAAAACTTCTCGGTATCATTGCTACAATACCCTTAAAACACAAGCAGTTTGGAGACAAAACTTTGGAATAATTGGGCCTAAACTCAAGATTCTTGTCTTCCTACATTCCTGATGTTTGAATGATTGTAGAATAACAAGATCAAGTTTCACGATTTGTCATTCTGAATAAGTCTGATAACAATTAGTGAGGTTAATGCTTAATTTGGGCTAATTTGATGAAATTATTCTGCAAATTTTATAGGAAAAAGCATTTCTCACTGTAGCATGTGATTGCAGAAATTTCCTTCAGCAGACAGACACACAAAACTAGTACACCCTTGTGAAAAAGAAATTCTTTACTGACTCTGACTCTAATATTAAATGTATATTCTGAGAAAATACAATGTTTTCTGACCTTAGATGCATTTAAACCTGTTGTAGGGGACTCCAACACAATATTAGGACACTTTAAACTACCATATGACCTGCTCTTTAAGTACACTCCAGTGCCCTTTTGTTTCATTAATATTATATTATCTGTAATAAGTACAGTTATTAGAAATTTTCTTTTAAAATTTGAAGAACACTACAAGAGCACATTCAATACAATTTAGCACACTTCTTTTTCACAAGGGCATGCTGGGAATTCAAACCACAGTTCAGAGCCAAATAATAGAACGTAAACACAGATCTGTGGTTACTGTGTGTTGCAGCCAGTGGATGACTGACCTCTGCCCTCCCTGCGACCCGCCGGGCCACGATCAGCTGAATCATGCCTCTCTTGTTGCCCTCGATGGACATGGATTTGCGGAGGGCCTCCATTGCTTCCTGATTGGTTTTCTCCAGTAGAGACTCTCCATTAACCGCTATCAGCTGGTCATTTATCCTCAGCCGCCCATCCTGTGATCGCACACACAAGAACATATTAAAAGTTTGGTATATATATGGTTTGGTACTTTGGAATATATGAACATTAAAAAATAAAGTATGAGAGATGAGTCCCGTAGCCAATCAGAGAGCTGCTCCTCACCTTGCAGGCGGCTCCTCCAGTGATTATAGACTTGACGAAAATGCCCAGGTCAGCGTGGCTCTCTTTAGATCTATTGCCCTTGACGCTGACCCCTAACCCGGCCGATCCCGAGTCACTGAGAGGGATTTCAAACGTCATAAACTCCCGCGTTCCATCCGGGGTCAAAATTAAGTCATCTTGTTCTTTCTAAAGTGATAAAGAATAGGTCAAATGATATTGATGAGTTAAACATAGAAAGTGTATGCATTATTTTTTTCAATATTAAATTTTTTTTTTTTTCACAATTTAATATACATCTAAAAATAAGCCACTCATTCCACCAAAGTATATGAACACTGACTGTGTCCAAAGCATCTCAATCAGCCCAGCATAGCAACAATTTAACCAATGGCATGAGTTTGGGGTGGGGCTTTCTGTCTGTTTGACCAATGACAGGCTGGGAAAGTATGGAAGCTTGTTTCCATCATGGTTTCTCTCACAATTCAAACTTTATTCTTGCAATTCTGAGGAAAAAAAATAAAAATCAGAATTGTGAAACAAACGTGTGTTTTGTTTCTGTCATGGAATATTTTTTTTCCTCAATTGCAAGTTTGTAGCTCACAACCCCTACTTTTCTTCTCGCAATTGCTAGAAGAGTTTCTATCTGGCTTAATTTAATTTTAATTCTGACTTTAAAAAGTCAGTTTAATTCTGACTTTACAGCTCACAATGACTTTTTTTCGCTCAAAATTGCCAGAAAAAGACTGAATTGTGAGATATAAACTCAGAATTGCAAGAAAAAAAGACAGAATGGATTCATTCATTCTGAATTGGTTCATTCATTCATTATTTTTTCGCCTGTGGTGGAAACAAGCATCTATTGGACAGTGTTTGGAGGATACCTGTTTGAAAACAATCATTTTGCAGATCCATTTTGTGACACAAGTGGTGTATAAAATGACATACCTCAGCTTTAATAAAAAACAAAAGTGCATAAAGCTAAAAATGTAACAAAAGGCATCAAATAAAAACAAAATTCTTAAAAAAAATAGTTTTGTCACTTTATAAAGGAAGGATGCTCACAGTAGCTGAATATGATAAATTTTAATCCATCATTTCAGCATATTTACTGCCAGGGGACTACAAATATTCATTAAAAACATAATTAACTCAAAGCTGACTCATTAATAAAATGACATTCAAGAATAACAAAATGAATATAATAATATGAACACAATAAACACGGTTGAATTCTAGAGCTTTGAGAGGTGGGGAGAGATTAACACAGCGGGATCACATGACTCATTAAACAGGATGTTTACAATGGTTACTATGGAGATCTGTGTTAGCACCCGTTGAGTGGGCGCTGTCCTGTTGTACACAGGGACAATCGAATCACAGCGCAGAGTCAAACCCATCATATATAGCACCTGATGGCGTAAAATCCAGAAATACATTTCCATATCACTACACATCATATCTGGACCCTGACGTCATTTCTAGCTGGTCAAGTAGACCAAGTTTCAGCCTAGTAGATCATCTTGGTCACAGCTGACCAGCAAAAATCCAGCTACTGTGTTCCAAAATCAGCTTTTTTCCAGCAGGGAAGTCATTAAAGGGTGATTAATTGGAGACAAATCCACTCTGTATAACACTTTTATACAAAGCAAAGGTAAAGTGTTTTAAGAAAGGTTCAGCACACACACACACACAGCTGAAAAATGCCAGGTGCTTGGCTTTAGTCCAGCTGCCGAGAGCAAAGAGGCTGGAGACGAGTTATAGAGATTCAGCCAAGCATTCAGGTGAGGCCCCTATCTCCCCTTCCTTTCATAATACACCTCACACACTCACACACACACACACCATCAACCCGTGCCTGAGTGGTTGCTATGGCAACACAGGTGTCTCTCAGCAGAAAATAGCAGCTCTCAGGTTGAGAACCAACATCCAGGTGAAGGCGGCGGAAAAGAACACATGTGGCGGCGTCATCCGCGGACGCTAACGGAGCGTTCACGCGTGTGATTTTCACCCAGTCATTTAGTTCCTGTCACACCGTCAACAAGTACGCAAAAGGACCGCAGTCTTTCAGACTGACACAATGAAGAGCCTCTCATCAGCTCGCTCTCGTTCCCCTAGAGAGGCCCGGCGGCCGGAACTGATATGCATTATGGATAGAAACATGAAAAAGACATCTTTCTGAGTTTTACTCCAATTCTCGCCTTTGACAGATTGGCGGCGTCATCCGCGGACGCTAACGCAGCGTTCACGCGTGTGATTTTCACCCAGTCATTTAGTTCCTGTCACACCGTCAACAAGTACGCAAAAGGACCACAGTCTTTCAGACTGACACAATGAAGAGCCTCTCATCAGCTCGCTCTCGTTCCCCTAGAGAGGCCCGGCGGCCGGAACTGATATGCATTATGGATAGAAACATGAAAAAGACATCTTTCTGAGTTTTACTCCAATTCTCGCCTTTGACAGATAACAGTTTTGTCGGTTGTTCCGTGGCAACCGAGAAATAACATGTCAAGCACTTGAAGGAGTTTCCAGAGCTGTCGGTAAAGACACGGAGCCTCATCATTTACAGCCTTATTTTGCTGGGCGGGTTTTTTAGAGTAGCTCAGATATATAATAATTAGAGACTGTACTAATGCTTGGGGAAATTACAACACTGTGCAGTTTTATAAAGTGCAATGTGTAGTGATAAATCAAATGGAAGAGAAAAGGTTCCAGATTATATCCATCAATCAATCAATCAATCAAGCAAAAGTGAAACTGATAGACAACGTCCACAAATGATCAAATTCTGTTATCTATCAGCCTTGTCATAACCAAACAGCAAACACAACCAAACTAATAACTGACGATTCAGACAATTTTAAAAAACTTTTAACATTTTCTTAAGAAATGTGAGTTCTGCTTGTTTGTCAGAAAAATGCCATGACAAAGCAAGAGTGGAAGTTTAATAAGGTTTGGAATTGATAAAAAATCAATTATAAAACAGATAGTTCCGGTCCTTGATTCTGATTGGTTGAACCAAGTTCGAAGCTGTTGTAAATTACTCTACAAACATACACCTTTGTTTACGTTTGTGTGTTGCTCTGCAACCACTTTGTTGGTACTCTTTTGGTTTCTGTACCCAATATTTAAAAAATTTACAAATGCAATAAAATATTGGTATCGGTACTCGGTATCGGCAAGTACCAAAAATAAAAGTATCGGTATCGGGCGAGTACTGGAAAAAGTGGTATCGGTGCATCCCTAGCTTTAACAAAACAAAGAAAGCAAAACAAAACAAAGCAAAGAAAGTGAGAAAAAAAACAAGCAAAGAAAGCAAAATAAAGTAAAGCAAAGCAAAGCAAAAAAATAAAAAATAAATAAAATAAAATAAAACAAAGCCAAAACAAAACAATGCAATGAAAGCAAAAT
Source organism: Sinocyclocheilus rhinocerous (assembly GCF_001515625.1). Classification (NCBI taxonomy): domain Eukaryota; kingdom Metazoa; phylum Chordata; class Actinopteri; order Cypriniformes; family Cyprinidae; genus Sinocyclocheilus; species Sinocyclocheilus rhinocerous. The sequence goes on from NW_015626390.1 coordinate 821,026, forward strand.
AAAGAAAAGCAAACCAAAACAAAACAAAGCAAAGAAAGCAAAATAAAGAAAAGCAAATCAAAACAAAACAAAACAGAGGTAAATGAACAAACAAGAATGAACAAGAGACTAATCATTTAAACATCTATAAAAACAAAATAGATAACTAAAGAAAAAAGGAAATAACTCACGAAAATAAACACACCTTTCCTCAATAAGTTGCATGAATATTAGAGATGGCGCTGACGCTGATGGCTGCCTCCGTGGCGTGCTCCGCAGTTGTTTTTATGTTTTTGTTAGTTTGTCCTGTCTTTAGTTATATCCCTGCAATCAGTTTCACCAGAGACGAATTGCTGGACATGTTGATATTATTCGTGTCAGTTTTCACACCTGGCTCGTTTGGAGCATTTGTTTCTGAACCTGGCATGCTCGGTTTGTTTCAGCATGCATGAACACAGCAATTGCACCTGAATCCGCACCAAAATAATCAGTCCAAGATCTCCTAAATAACTGAAACTGACTGAAAACAAACTCTTACAATTCGACTGTGATGAGAAAGTAATCCAACCCAATGGACCAACGATCCAAGTTGTATCATAATTCAAAGTAAGAAATGGGTTACATAAAAAGCAGCAGTGTGAGCACATTATTGACTTGCATAAACACATTTTTGGTATACTTTAAATTGTTAGCTTGTAAAAGTGAACTGAACCAAACAAGTAGAAAATGCAACTTTTTTTTTTAATGATCTACAGGTCTGAAAACACCCTAAAGGTGTGATCAAATTAGCAAAATTTTGGTCAAAATTCTTTTGGAAAAAAGTTTGATTGTCCTTTGTCAATAGTGACGTGTGAAGCAGAGTTCAGACAAAAGTCACTTTTAAACTAAGCAGCTTTCTGTTCTGCACTCAACAAGGTGAATTTGAGTTACCAACTTGAACCCATTGCAAAATCTGCATGCAAAAATCTTTCACCTTAAAATGAAATTCTTGATTATATTGATGTTGACCATGAAGCGTCAGTATGCCAAGTCAGAAGAAGTACTGTACCTGCGCTACAGGTGGCTTAACACCACATTTCTCGGCCACACTGAGTCTACATGTAGGTTCAAGGATCCACAAGATGTGAGTCTGAAAAGTTAAACAGCTCCAATTCTCTGGCCCCAAAGTCACTGTGAAGATTTGTAACATGTAGCAGTTTGTTTGAAGGTCTAAAATTGTGTTACAAACAGCTGGTTCATTTTCACAAGCCTTCAGTACACTGTACATTTCTTTCACACAGTGACAGAGGAAAAATGCATGACTTTATAAAAGGTGCATCGAGCTCAACCTGGTCCATTGTGCTCAGGAGAAATTAATTCATTTCACAAGCTGACTGGATGGTGTGCATTCATTACATGCTTTTGTTTCCAGAGTGAGCTTGAATTATACTGTCAGTGCACAGACAATGAAGAGAAGAGCCCATGAGAGATAAGACAGCGTCTGAACACAGAGAGAGAAGAGCAGGCGTCTAGCATTCACTCTTATACTCCACTGGGACCTGCAGACAGATTATACAGAAATAAAAAGAAAAATTATGAGTGAATGAATGAAAGAAACAAAGAACAAACAAAAGTTCAAATAAAAGAAAAATAACATAACTTATGAAATAAACACACTTTCAAAACAACTAAAAGATAGAATGCATTGATGAACAAACAAATCAAAAACACCCTCAAAACAAATCAGTGAACACAGAAAAAAACATTAAAAAAAAACTAGAAGAAAAATAAAACTAACCAATTAACAAAAACAAACAAAATAGAACAAACATGAAAAAAAAATAGAGGGAAAAGGGATTAAGGAAGGAAAAGAAAGAAACTAAAATGTAAATTTTGCTCAAGAAAGAAAGAAAGACAGACAGAGAGAGAGAGAGAGAGAGAGAGAAAGAAAGAAAGAAAGAAAGAAAGGACATACAGACAGAAAAAAAGCATGGAAGCCTGTTTCTGCCACTGAATAAAAAAATTTTAAAAAGTAATTGCGACTTTTTATCTCACAATTACAACTTTTCTTCTAGAAATTGCGAGTTTACATCTCACAAGAATTGCAAGATACTGTATAAACGCCCAATACTGAGAAATGACGTCTGAATTGTGAGATATAAACTCATAACTGCAAGTTTATATCTCAAAATTCTCAGAAAAAAGTCATAATTGTGAGATAAAAAGTCAAAATATATATATATTTTTTTGTTCAGTAGCGGAAACGGGCTTCCATAAGAAACAGAACAAAAGTAAAAATGTAACAAAAATCATACATTTATTAAATAAACACACTTTCAAAAGAAAAAGAATAACGAACAAACAAACATAGAAACCAAAATCAAAGGAAAAACACCCTCAAAATAAACAAATAACAAAAAGAAAATGAAGATAAAACAAACAAGCGGAAGGAAAACAAAAGACTACGCAAGTAACAAAAATTTAAATACAATAAACAATTTAGCAAACAAACAAAAGAAAGAATAAACAACGGAGAGATGGAAGAAATGAAGGAAGTAAAAGAAAGAATTTAAAATATAAATTTTGCTCTCTAGACAAGAAAGAACTAAAAGTTAAAATAAATCATTGAACAAGCAAACCAAAAACAAAAGACAAAACAGACAAATGAAAAAATAACAAAAAGAAAGAATGAACAAACAAATCAGTGAAGGCAGGAAATGTGGAAATAGTAACAAAAACAACAAGCTTAAAAAAAATGTAATGACCAAACTTGAGAAAAAATAAACAATGTAATGGAGGGAGGGAAGGGATGAAGAAAGTAAAATAGTGAAATGAAAATATAAATATTGCTCTCTATCTTCAAACTGCTGCCGAGGTTTGAAACAATTAGCATGGCTGAAACTTTCTCGCCCAAAGGGTTGCAACGACATAAAGGTCACTGGAAATGAATTTAAGAGGCTAAAAGAAATCAGTCAAGTATGTAATTGCAAAGAAGGCCTGTGCATGATAAGTATAGAAACATGAAATTTCTCACCACTGTTTCTTTGGCCCGCCACCTTCTGATAAAGACTGCATATTAAACACCTCCGACTAATGCACATTCAAGACTTTCAGGTACAATTAGACCTGAAGACCCGAGAAAGAGAGAGAGAAGGAGATTAGATGAGACATGCAAAGCTTGGAGAGGAAGCGAGGAGCAAAAGAACTGTCACAGCTCAGCACCTAAAGCCAAGGTGACACTGAAGAAGTCAAACACCTCGTTTATACATATTTTTACAAGGAACCAAATTCCCAACACAAGGTCAAAAGAAGAAAGCAAACAATGTTAGCAACATTGCAGGGCTGCATGATAATGGTTAAACAGTTGATCATGATTATTCTGCTCAAAAATACTATCACGATTCTTCTCATTTTATTTTGTTTTTTACATTTGATCAGAATTATTGCACTTTCACATAAGCACAAATCAAAAGAACGTCAACTCGCATGCTTTGCTTACAGATTTAGTCACCGTGAACTGAGTAATCGACAACATGAAAGATAACTTATGTGAGCAAAATCTTGCATTAAGCTATAAATAAATTATAAACTTTAACATCACGATTTTCTGTAAAGCTGCTTTGACGTGTATTGTAAAAAGCGCTATAAAATTGACTTAAATGGACTTTTATGGATGACTATATCAGCTTAACACATTGTGCAGGTTATATTTTAAACAATTTATCATACAAAGTGCTCAGAGTTAAAATCAAAGAAGAGGAATAAAATACAGATTAAATAATTGAATAAACATGTCTAGTTAAAATAATCTAAATAAGATTCAAAGCATACAATAAACAAAACCGATTTTTTTGAAGGCCGTTTATGGGAATCCTGCAGCTGTCGGCTGTGATTGCACAGGGAGAAAATTGGGCTAGGTTTTATTCCTTTTGGGTGGGTTCTGCATTGGCTTTGGGCTGGAATTTTTCTGGGACCTGGCAACCCCTGTGTATTGCAGAGAGTGTGTCTGTGCATGGTTGCCAAGTTGTGAAGATTAAACCACTGATCAGAAACTGCATCGATTTATGAAAAATGCCCTAATTGGAGGATTTAAACTGTTAAAATCCGGCAACCACAACCATGATAGCTTGTGGAGGCTTGTTACCAATACAAGATGCCACATTAAAATAAAATATTATCAGGCTAAATAACCAGCAGGCAAATATTGTAGACGATTATGCTTAATAAATCAAGATCAGCAGAAATCCTGACAACGATTAAAATATGATGCATCCTACAGCCCACTTACTTAAGTGTGCTGATCTTATTTTGATTATACTTAATAAGCTATATACCTAGGATGTTATGTTTAATAACGAGTCAATATTTGATCATTACCAGCATTGTGTTGTACATATAAACGCGTATGTGCTACAAGGACGGCATCGTGGTTGAGACCTAACTGTGCTTGACTACACCACATGCTCTCAGCAAGCTCTGCCTGTCCCAAAACTGCTCTAAACGAGCTTGTTTATCAGCGCTGTACAGCGGCCGCTCCATATGAACAGCTAGGCTAATTGCTGTCACAGCTGAGAGAAAAAGTGCTAAACAAAAACAGGTGGCAGCTCAAAACTGTTTTGTGAAACGAAAAGAAAAAAAAATGCTAGCAGAACGCTATTGTCTTCCAATGCACTTTGCGACATTAGGCTTAATTATGGAAGTGCTTGGCTTTCCCAATCTGCAGCCGCGCAAACTGGCACGTTTTAAATGCGGCCCATAAAAGCGCTCGTGAAGAGGATGGCTGCTCATCTGCAAACTGTGGGGAAAGAGAGGGAGAGAAAGGGGAAAAACAAGGGAACGATTTCAGGGGAGTAAAAAGGGTTCGAACAAGCAATTGAACTTAAGAGTGCCAGTCTGGCTAATGGAGACGGGTGAGGTAATTTTCACAGTAGGGATGCCAGGCGTAGTGCTTAAAAAGAGAGAGCGACTCGCCATGCTTGACTATCCTAAAAAAATATGGGCTCGGGATGAAGAGGAGATTGGGATGAGCGGTTAATGGATGTCGCATTTGCAGCTTGGGAGGTTTTGTGACCTGCTGTGTCAAAAACTGAGTTTATGCGGATACCTTCAAGACATATGCATCTGTTTTGAATTCTGATCGTAGTTTCAGACTTTAATACATGCCTGATTTTCTGTTCATTTACATAGTGCTGTAGTTAGCTCCATGCAGCACTTTTTTTTTTTACCTATATAAATTAATTAATTAATGTCCAAATAAAAAATAAATGAATAATAATAATAATAATAATAATATAGTGGCCAAAGTTAACACTACTACATGCTAATTAGCTAGCAAGCTATTTGTTTGTTTTCATGCATTGCCTGTCTGGGGAATAATTCTGACAAAAATATGTGCAAAATAAAAAAGAAAGAAAAAATGTTTTGAGGGAGGAAAAAAATACAAAAGAAAAAAAAGACAACAAAAGAAAAAGAAAAAAAAAACAGAAACTAACAATCAAAAGATCTTACAAAAGAATAAAAAATAAATTATAAATGATAAAATAAAGAAAGAAGACTAACAAAAGAAAGAATAAATTAATGAAATCAAAGAAACTACTGAAAAACTATGTCAAAAAAACTAAAGAACAAACAAACAAACTTAATTAATGAAGGGAAAGAAAGAAAGAAAGAAAGAAAGAAAAAGAAATTTAAATATAAAATTTGCTCTCAAAATCAATCATATTAATTAGTATATTTAATACATATTTGTAATTATTTTGATTATTATTTATATTATTTGATGTGGAGAACAAACAAACAGAATAATGGTGCAAATTCATAAAATAATGTGTCACTTTTGTGTCCGTTATTTTACCTAAATCATTCTGAATAAGTTCATATATTACACAAACCTTATTCAGAACTTTCAAAGACTTCAAAAGTTTTTTTTCTTCTTTCTTTTCTCAATGAATAATAACAGCGACTGCTTTAAGGGTCTTACAGTACTACATTTTCTCAGCAGGTGTGAGAGAGCCAAGGTCCTAGTGAATGTGATAATTCATTCGCCGTTAAAAAACCCAGAAAGACTGCCAAGTTACAAATAGATCCTGATAGCTATCTTGGCTCAGAGAGGGCTCCGTTCCCATGGTACAGAGCCCATTTAGCCGTCACGACATCTCCGATGAAACACTCTGGCCAACAGCTGCCAGCAAGGACAGCGACAGGAGCGCAGGTCTCATATACGCAGAAACTGTAGAGAATTACCTCACTACAACTATGACAAAGGCTTAAAGGCATAACATAACTTTGAAAGAAAGATAATTATATCAGAGCCACTTTTAGAGACCCAACAAAGAGGAAACTTCATCTGAACGTTTGGTCGTCTTCTTAATAATTCCCTAAGGATCTGACTGTGGTGTGGAGATGGATGGGATGCGGTCAGGGTTATGACAGATGAAACCAACGGGCTGTAATTTGGGACAAAACCGCGGAGACACACCCATTAAATAAGAAAGGGGCTAATTATCTTAATCAAGCGGGATGCCCTCTTGCCCATGCTCACTTCCTCCACTGGCCGTTGCTATGGAAACAGTCAAATGGGCTGGTAACACAACAGATCTGGACATCATGCTATCTTGGCTCAGAGAGGGCTCCGTTCCCATGGTACAGAGCCCATTTAGCCGTCACGACATCTCCGATGAAACACTCTGGCCAACAGCTGCCTGCCAGCAAGGACAGCGACAGGAGCGCAGGTCTCACATACGCAGAAACTGTAGAGAATTACCTCACTACAACTATGACAAAGGCTTAAAGGCATAACATAACTTTGAAAGAAAGATAATTATATCAGAGCCACTTTTAGAGACCCAACAAAGAGAAAACTTAATCTGAACGTTTGGTCGTCTTCTTAATAATTCCCTAAGGATCTGACTGTGGTGTGGAGATGGATGGGATGCGGTCAGGGTTATGACAGATGAAACCAACGGGCTGTAATTTGGGACAAAACCGCGGAGACACACCCATTAAATAAGAAAGGGGCTAATTATCTTAATCAAGCGGGATGCCCTCTTGCCCATGCTCACTTCCTCCACTGGCCGTTGCTATGGAAACAGTCAAATGGGTTGGTAACACAACAGATCTGGACATCATATGACACGCCAAACTCACATAAGAGCGTCATTTGTGCTTCAGGGGCGGTTCATCAGCAATCAGCACAGAACAACACCTGTCTGCAAGCAACACATCCATCTACGAAACAGTCCACCAGGTTTAAAATCACAGCTCTGGCAATTATTATAAAGCTGGGCAGAGCTGTGGATACGACATACACTTCAAAAACTTTCATTTAAAGGAACCCACTGTAAATTTGCTGACAATATACTCTCTTCTCAGACCGTCCAATATTAGGATGAGTTTGTTTCTTCATCAGATTTGGAAAAATATAGCATTGCATCACTGTCTCAGCAATGGATGCTCTGCAGTGAATGGGTGCCGTCAAAATGAGAGTCCAAACAGCTGATAAAAACATCACAATAATCCACAAGTAATCTACAGCACTCCAGTCCATCAGTTAATGTCTTGTGAACCAAAAGGCTAAATGTTTATAATAAACAAATTCATCTTTAAGACATTTTTTTTTTTAATTTCAAACTGTCGCTTCTGGATAAATTCATTATAATGTTTCCTCCAGTGAAAAAGTCCTGTTGCCTCTCACAACAAAATCCACCCATGTTTTTTTTTAGAGCTTTTTGGCTTGTAAACTGTGTTTGATTTGTGCAGATTTCTCTCCTGATTCAGACAAGTACACTTTTTTACTGGAAGAAAATGGATTATGGACTCGTATTTTAGCCAGAGGCGACCGTTTGAAATTAAAATTAAAATTAAACATTTCTGAATGCTGGATTTGTTTCAGCTTTTGTCTTCTCCAGATGTTAACTGAACACCATAAATCCAACTGTCAGTAGACATCAACGTTCAAATTAATTGCGCAATTAAGATTCTCTTAGCTTGGCAGATCCAGCCTCTAATGGATCCGTGAAAAGTCTGAACTGGTCATGAAGAGGGATTTAATGTAGTGTTTAATTACTGTTCTGTGCCGAGCTGAAACAAGTTTCCCGTACACCCTGTCATCTGGACCGTTCTGGGAGATTTTGGATTGGACAGGCGCAGCCAAGAGCTTTGACGAGTTGCAGTTATTGTATGTTTGAACAAGGCAACAGTCGTGAGCATCAACTCCAGCTTGGAGAGAGCTCCAATTGACTACAGATTATTGACTACGCGTATTATTTGAAAGTGAATACAAAAAGCTCATCATCATTCATAGGGTTATTTTCAGGGAAGCTGAGCCAGAAAATGATGCATATGAAATAGTTTCAAGAGTACAAAAAGGCTTTGAGATCAAGTTTTCCAAACAAACCAACTCGAAACTGCGAGAGATTTCATTCGGATCTGTCAAGTTTTCCATGAAAGAATTCAACAGGCTCATTGGAGACTTCCTGCAGTCAAGAATAGGGCTGTGCATTTTGGAAATTCGGGCTACTCAAGTGCTCTACAGATAAATCAGCCACAAGTATTTGGGGTGAGCCATGGGTGCACCATTTTATATTGCCAATCTATGTACAATAGCATCAGATAGAGAATTAAGATGTGTCAAATTCACAAAAAGGTTCAACTGTGAAAATGCCTCAAGAACCATGTTTTCTATTCCATTCCTTGCAATTAGTCACATTCCATCTAGCAGGGATGTGCATAACTACATATTTTCAATATCGACTAGTTGGATGTTTTCCTAAACAAAGTCCACCTCACTAGTCAATTAGTTGAGTGTTGGACTACTAGTCTAGTAGTAACCATGGCTGCAATCCCGCGGCTCTCCCGACCGACCCGACCAAATTTTTTGCACCACGGGATTAAATTCCCGGATAAAACGCAGTAGCGGTCGGTAACTGGTGTAATTTGAACAGGAGCGGGCTGGAAACGAGATCTAAATTTAGAAATGCTTTTAAATTTAAATGCTTTTCTTTGGTCGGGAAGAAAATTATTCTAAGCGGACAGCGGGTGAACAAAGAGTTAATATATAGCAGGAGCGGGTGGGTGCGGAATAGAACCTTGTAGGAGCGGGACTAAAAAAACAGTCCCGCGCAGACC